>NW_004797420.1:1169048-1241119 GCF_000002075.1 Aplysia californica
CACACACACACACACACACACACACACACACACACACACACACTTTCCCCTCACCTCTGTTTGGGTCTCAGTGTACTCCTTGATCCTCTCTACAGCCACAATGTTGGTCTCCAGCTCACAGGTCATGCGCACCATCCAGTTTAACGTTTGAGTCACCTGGGGAGAATACATACACAGCCAAACTTATCTTCTTTTTTTCTACATGGCATAGTAGACAGAAATCCAAATCCAAGTCATACAATACAGTCATTACACTTAGGTAAGAATATTTGCATACGTTGTTCTCATTACAATTAGGGTTGAATCTTTTTTAAAGACATTCTCATTAGAATTTGGTGGAAAAAACTGCTTCCAAGATTCTCATTGCAATTACATTTGTATCACTGTTTATGACAATCTATTGCAACTAAGTTTGACTTCAAGTTTTTTTCCGACACTGCAATCATTACTTACATAAAGGATGAAATCAGTGGTGTTTTGTTTGACGAGTCATTACGACTTGACAAGGACAAGCGTTTTACTTTATTACCATTACAATAAGAACAGTATAACTTTAGGAACAGAGTGACCAATCCATGAAATGAGTAGACCTTATTAAAAGGATACATTAATCACACAAAATTATTTTTAAAATTGAACTAATTTATAAGAACACTTCCTCCCTGCTCCATGTAATGTTGAATCAGATTTCTGACAAGACCATTACTCCTTCCTTCTGCCCTTTTTTTTATTTCTGTTTTCCACATTCCTTTTTTTTTTTTTTTTTTTTTTTTGGTTTTTGTTGTTGTTGCTTAACTGGGATGCAAGACTGTCTTTTAGTTCCTTTTGTTTTCAGTAAAGCGAAGCACACTCACTGGTCAATTAGGGCAGGGTAAAAGCAAGACACACACAAACAACAGATTGATTAACTTAAAGAAATCAGAACTCTTGCACTGACTGACTCTTTAAAGATATTTATCTTCATAGTTTCAGGGGGAAATGTAAAATCAAAACATAACACAGACTACTGAGTAATGAAAGAGAGGGCCTGTCTCATGAGAGTTTAGTAAGGGTAGACAGCATAGTATATAAAATTGCTCTCACATTCATAGCATAGGTGATGGAAAGCCCCACAATGCCAGGGCTCAGGTGGTCACGGCCAATGACAGCAAACAATGAGGCAAAGAAAATGATAAAGTTTCCCACAAACTCCAAACGGATAGCCAGCCACCTGGAACAGAACATTAACAGATACACATTTACAGGCTCTCAGTGGGAAAGGGTTAGGAGACAATAAATCAATGTTGTAAAAAAGGAAATTTCTTTTCCGATTTTTGGTTTTTACAGGAATACATATTTCTGTGCTACATGAAAACAAAATATTTAAATTATACCTAGGTTCAAACAAAATAGTAAAACAAATAAAAATACATTATAAAGCAAGACAAGAAAATCCAAAAATATCAGACCACACTACACTAGAGTTACCTTCGAGTGAGCATGAGCGAGGCTGAGATGACAATGAAGTCAAGCAATGTCAACCATGAAGCACTTTGAAAAGTAGTCACTGGGGTGTGTCCATGAACAAGACACCCCTGTGACTCTGAGATAAGCTAACCCTAGCTAGGAATTACATGGTGCTATCTGTGGTAACCAATAATCACTGTCTATAGCGAGATATGATGTATTATGTGTTGCTGATGTAATCTTTAAATTAATTAATGTGAGCACTGTTTCACCGATGATTCCCAAATTATCCTATGCGGATCAATGAAAGTGGTATTTTTCATTTTATTTCTTTTTCCACATTCCAGAAAGTTTACAACAAACAAGAAACAAACCAAACAGAAACCTCCGACACTTCTACCGCACAAGAAATAGTGCCTCTATTGCTAGGAAAATTAGCAACTCCTACGTTTTTTAAAATCAGGCTGTAAAGCACGGTCGAATGAAGTTGCCCACTTTTTTGTGTTGGCAACCATATTATTTTGAGAAAAAGACTTTATTAGAGCACAGATGGCCCGACTTCGATGCAATGCACACGTAAAATCAAGCAGAGGCATGCCAGCAGAAAATGGAAATCCCTTGAGAGCAAAAAAACACTGGAACATATATCTATGCTAAGATATACAATACATATGACTTGCACATCTATCTATCATCTTTCCTTTTTTTCCTTCATTCTTCCTTTTTCTTTCCTCTGACTTCCTCTTTTTTTGTCGTCTAACTTCCTTTATCTGTCCTCTAATCACTACAGCAGTTGCTTGGGCTTCATGCCAACCTCTCTGGGTCTAGTAGTGAGTAATTCCCAAAACAAACAAAAATAATCAAATAAAAAATTAGCTTTTTTCAAAGGCTGTACGGACCTGTTGGACACAATGCTGGGGAAGTAAGAGATCTGGTTGAGGTCCACCTTGTCCTGTGACTCCTTAATGAAGAGTGCCTCCTGACCAAATGCACGGATTGTCATGGCCCCAGTGATGGTCTCACCAAAATGAGAGTAGATGGGAGAGCGACTCACAGACTCCAGCCTCTTCAACTGTCTCGAGGACGCCACGTAGAATCTCTGAGCACAGCAGAGGAGAGCATTGGATGAAATTATGTGTGGAATACATATTTTAAAAATTAAACACACAGACTTTATAACTTTGTTCTAACAGGTATTAACTGGCACACTTCAGTTGTGATTCAACTTAAAGATGACACACTAAAGCATTTAAAAATTCATTATTTGCTTACTTTAACTATGGTCTCCATTGATGGTACGAAAGAGAGATATATGTCTTACACGTCTGGACAGGTTTTGACATGAATTATTCAAATTTAACCCTACATAAAAACCATCCAGAATATTTATCAAATAGTAGACTGAACCATTTCTATTCAACTTTCGATTGTACAGAAACATATGTCATCATTTCTTATTTTCTTTAAACAAAAAGACAATGGTTTTAAGATTCATTAATGAATGAACAAAGACAAATTTAACATTTGGGTACATTATAAACAAATATTATACGACTGCTACCCATAACTTGCGTCACTTAGTGAGAAAATATATTATTTAAGTTCATTCAGACTTGTTAAGATGCAACTGCTACCCACAACTTATGTATTAAAGAGATGGGAACTATCAAACAGCTAGCAGCAAGTATAATTTATAATGCACAGATTTCTTTACGTTATGAAGAAGATAACCAGTATAAAAATATAATTGAAGATATTTCTTAACATAAACCCAAAGTCCAAAAAAGAGTGTTAAAAAGTATATATGTGTATAGCATAACCCAAAACAAAGACAAAAGCATACTCGTATATCAGTGGTTACAAGCCAATGCAAATAAAGAAAGCTGAAGTAAGCACATGCAGTTAATTGGAAAAGACGTTATTCTGCGTGGAAAACAAAACACAACAAGGATTGATATCGGGAGGAAAAAAATTGTTTCCAGACATGGCACTCAGCAAACGGTCTTTATAAAATGACTCTTTAAATAAACTAGGCACAGCTCTAAAGATTACTTCAAACGATTTTTTAAAATATATATATTTTTATACCAGTCAAGCATAACTATAGCAAAAAATTGAAAGTAAAAATTCTATGATCGACATTAACTTCAATCAAAAAGTGTGTGTACACATAACAAAATGCTTTGCAGACACTATATGGAGATATTTATTCCAAATTAACTCATTAACATAACTTCATGTCATAGTAAAAAGTAGGAGAAAGACTGTAGTAGATGGGAAGACAACAATACCCTGTACAAAGAAGTACACTTATCAGGGAATGTTTCTAGGAATGGAACAGAAATCTAGAAGAAAAAAAAATTTAAATTATCCTAGAAGATTATTTTAAAAAGTAAATATAGACGTCAAAGCATTCAGGGGTATATGTTCTGAATGCTATCTAGTGTTCATGGGTGAAGTTTCTAAACGTCCAAATAGTCATGGGTAGTTCAGTATGTAATATAACATTCGCAGATTCACGTTCGGAATGTCCAAATAGTCACAGGTATAAATGTCAGAATGTCACTGGTACATGTTCTAAATGTCAGTCTACTTCTCAAGTGACCAGAGACACAAAGAGCAAGAACTATAGTGAATATTTCAAAAACAGACAAATTCGCAAGTTCCAAAGCCACCTGTCCCATATTACTAAACCTTTGAAAAAAAAGATGTCTTAATCCAAACATTTAAAAATGCTGGAAATGAAAAGAACTACTTTGTAAAATATTAAAATTTTATTCCAAGTATGAACATAAAAACACTCAAATTTGTTGGGGGGGGGGGGGGGGGGGTTCTGAGAGTTGTGGGGGAGCATATTGACACGATTAGTCACTTAGAGTTGAGAAAAATCAAGACAGACAGAAACAAAACAGGGGGACAGAAACGAGGCAGGACTTACAAGCTAGGTCCTCCAATCAACTGCTGACACAATGTGAACACAAAGTTTTCCAATTCAAATATACTTTTACACGGGGCACTCGAGACTACAGGGCCACTCGAGGCTGCTACAGGCAAACCTACCAAGGTCAGCAGCATAGACATATATGGAACAATGTGTATGGATGTGCCTGTGTTAGAAACAATTGTAAGGAAAATTGAACAAAGAAGGGGCATGTCACCTATGTATTTAGGTCTGTCTCTTTTCTAATGTCCTATCTTTTAAATGCTGAAGAAAAACTTCAATAGCCTTCCTACCAGCTGTGCTTAAAGCATTGTAAACTGAGGCATTTAAAAAAGATCAATTAAAAGAGAATTTGCATCACACAGAAAAAGAAAAAAAAATTAAATACTTTGTGGAAAGTTTCTGTGAAAATTACATGGTGGATATGAATATGATAAATACCAGTGAACATAGTCAGAACAGAAGCGTTACTGACAGAAAAAACCATTTACTTCTGTTTTTATCTACGTGCATTCAGACCACAACTTTTACAACTTCTTTTTTACATAAATAACCAGCACCACTTTTTAACTCTGGAGACAGTTTTCATAATATATACTATCAATTCAGAGCTGCAGTCAAAAGTTATTGTTTTACCACCAAACAGTCATTTCTTCCTCTCATATTATCTGCGATAGGTTAGAAGTAAAGGGTCAAGGAGAGGATTTGGTTCGAGCAGAAGATATGCATCCACAGAACCATGGCCATAGTGTGGCTCTCAGAGAGTAAGAAGAGAGATGAAAGACAGAAGCAATCCAGAGATCAGGAAGCAAAAAAGCAAGATAAAAGAGAGAAAGGGAGAGGGATATGGAATAAGTCACACCTACCAGTGGAATGTCCAATGACCTGTGAGGAAACAACCCAGAGGAAAAGTTCTCTTCTGTTTATTAATAGCACTAGAGCCAAACATGTTCTAAAGCCTAACCAGTTTTCATTAAGTTCCCTTCGACATGAGATTCGGGTCCATGAGATGGCTTTCACCTTTATTAACCTATCCAGTTGAGCTTTGAACAGAATAATCAAACAATAGCGGTCAAATTATAAAAGAAAAAGCAGAAAGAATGTTACTGAAAATAGTTGATCGTTACTGAAAATTGTTGATAAGTAACAATTCCTACTTCAATAGTATGGTGCTACATCAGTATGGTTAAAAGTTGGAAAGTTTAAAAGTAGGGTGATTTGAGTGAAACACAATAACAGTGAGATGTGAACACATTCAACCTTATCTAAAACAAATAAACAAAGTTATAGTCTTACTACAATAGAAAACAAAACACAAATCATAATGGCAAACAAACGACTAAACAAATACCTTGATTGTCATGTCAAGACCCCCAACCTCGACATAATATATTATGTTATTATTTTATATGTAGGGACAGGAGATCTTGGACATGACAGCCACTACATTGACTCAGAAATGCTTCTTTTTTTTTTTTTAAAGGAGGACACATTAATAGATGTTATGGGAATAAACAACTATTTTTTAAAAAGAGTGGTCACAACTTGCCACAAACTGACACAGACGAAAAAAAGTGACTACAAAGAGAGAAAAAGACAAAGAAAGACAAAGCTCTCTATGTTTTCGTTACAAGCAGTAGTGAAGGAGGTGTGACAATTTTTGCGTAGAAGAAACAGAAGACATTTTTTTCCTTCTTTTCCCTAGACAGAGTTTCCAGAAATAAATCATTCTGACCACAAATGTGACAGACTGGTGTAACCATAAAACATTCACACACATCACACAAACTAACACAGATGGAGCTGCGAGGCCTGTACCTGCACTATGAAATACAAGACACCCATGGGGAGGACGATCACCAAGAAGAGAGGGGTGGACATGGAGATGACCAGCAGAGTGGACAACACAGCCAGGAGACAGTGCAGGCAGATGAACAGCACATTGGGGATGACCAGGTCCAACACATCCACGTCATTGCTGAACCGGTTCAGCACACGGCCCAGGGGCGTGCTGTCAAAGAAGCTCATTGGCAGATGCACCACAGCCGAACTGAGAGCCGCATGGAGCATGGTGGAGGCCACGACGCCACCGTACCCTTTCAACACATTGGAGGCCAGGACAAGACATCCTGATGGTGGCATAAAGGGGGAAAAATACAGGGTGGGGGGCAGGCTAGGAGTACTTTTGTCAGGTTTTAGAATCAATAACAGCCCGTGAGGCTTCAGAGGTCACATTTCTCAACTGGAAATTGCAACCATCACTTAGAAGTCAAAACAAGCTGATATGTTAGTAAATCTGTCAAATGAATGGGAAATGAATGTTGGAGGAGATACAGAGAATCTGACATGTAATCAGGAAGAGAACTTAAATAGTCTATTGTTTTTTCTGCGCAAAGTTGAGAGAAGTAAAAGCACAACTAGAGCCATACAGTAGTTTATTGCTACTGTTGGTTTTAAGTTTTGTTTAATCCTGTTGTTTAACGGTTTCGTTTCGGGTTTTCTGCTTGTTTTTTTTTCCTAGGCTTTTTCTTCGCGGGAGCTGGTGTGTGTGTGTGTGTGTGTCTGTGTGTGTGTTTGTGTGTGTGTATGTGTGTGTGTGTGTGTGCATGTGCGCATGTGTGTGTGTTGTTGTTGTTGTTGTTGGTGGTGGTGGTGGTGGTATTTTAATTTTACATGTGTTACACGTAGTTCCTCACATCTTAAGTTTCACTTTTTTTTTTTTTTTTACAAATGCATAAAATCTTTGCGCCCAAATAAGAGCAAACATTTATTGAGATAAGGACTAGTAATTTCTTTGAATACTCTTCTAGCCAAATATTGGTCATGTTGATGACATCTTTATTGCTGACTTTTTTAATGTAAAGAAAACATCTGCAGCAAATGCTGAAATCACAACAATGCTCAAAAAAAGATGATTCATCCTAGCTTTGTTGGCTTTCCACGTAGCTCAGCCTGAAGAAAGCTCACAAAGCCACAACCTGATTAATACATCAGCGTAATAAAAACACAAACATACAGCTCATTCCTGTGTCAGCATGTAGTTCTCTTAACAATCCATTTCTGCCGTAAGATCTGGAAAAAAAGAACTAACTGATACGCATTGTTTTAAAAACCAAAGTGGACAAGAATAAGAAAGAATTCTGAAATGAGCTGGGAAATCAAATTTAGGCATAACATGCATAAATATGTTTTTTTTAAAACAAAAAAACAAAAAAAACATGCACCGCAATATAAGCCAATAATCTGCAATCGCAAAAATATAATCATGCATAACCAACAGAACAATGTTAGATCAATTAGTACCAGCAAATAGACAAAAGATGTAAACACAGATGATGGGAAAACACAGTCGCCCATAAAAACAAAATCTGTCACCCTAAAAGGTCAATGAAAAAGCTGAACCTTGAGAAGAATTGTAATTTTTAACACATTTCCAGGGTACAGCAAACAACATAACTGAAAGTCAGCAAATAAGGAGGACAGGCCAAGCCGATACTACTACACAAAACAGCTCTGATTGACAGAAAACTGCTGAAAAATGTCTACAGAACTGTTTAAAAGAAAACAACAAGCAAAGATTCTTGTTCCAGTAAACAGAAGCATATTGAAACTGATTCACTTCATGCAGGGACCAAGACAACTAAACAGACAGAAACAACAAACACAAAGAAAAAGAGTAGAACCTACCAGTGATGCCCTCCAACCAATCCCACATGTGAGACGCTATAGCCATATTTTAAACAAAGCAAAGAAAGCCTGCCAACTACATCAAGAGCTCCAACCTGAGCAGATCGCAATAATCAGACTTTACTGTGTACTAACTAGAAGTAGAAGCTTCAAAAAGAAGAGACAATAAACTAGTACCATCTTACCATGTGCTTTATAACTACAGGCTGTGATGCTCAAGACTACAAAATTGCTCTGTCTGCCAACGCCAATGCTACAGTGCAGTAAACTTAAGCAACAAAATAGTGAAGTCTGTGATTAAAACATGTACAATAATGGGCTGCTACTAGGCATTTTTGGCACACTTGCAGATCTGCACACAACTAGACTCACAAAACCCTCTGACACACCCATGAACAGTTAAGTAAGACTCTCTAGGTGAATGTTTCTACAACGGTTAAGCATGCACACCACACAGCTATCTACAACACTGTCATGGTGACAACAGCCATTCGCTTTTTGTGCATGCTGCCTCTAATGACTCCAACCAAAAAAATAACGTATCAGAAAGGGTGTTTCACCATATCCAAAAAAAAAACTCCAACAGGCAAAGAAACAAAAAGATTACACCTCACAAGCACATTCAAATGCAAATAATTACTTTGAAAATAAACTGGGTATCACCATCCCCAAAACTTTACGAAAGAATACAAACACTAAATGCTTAAAGTAAAATATGTTATAAAAACCAAAGACCAAAGTGAATGTCTGGTACAGAACGACCAAGACAGAAAGGAGGGGAGTGGGTGGTGGGTACCTGGACAAAATAGTAGAAGACCATCAGTGGAACTATGACGGCCAGAAACAGCGGTGTGGAGAAGGAGATGACCAGGATGGTGGACAAGGTGTTGAAGAAACACATAAGGAACATCCCAAAGATCATGGGGATGATCACATCCAGTGTGTCTACATCCTTGCTGAAGCGATTGACGATGCGGCCAGTGGGCGTGGTGTCAAAGAAGCTCATGGGGCTGGCCAGCACATTTAGCAGCAGACCCAGGTGGAGCATCCCCGTGGCCTTGACTGCCCCCAGCATGCGCATCAGCGCTGTGATGTACACCATTATACCTAGAGAAACAGGCGGGGGGGAGAAACATGAAAAGCCAAGACAATCAGTTTTTTGGAGACTTTTTTGGGGGGTACCTGATTCCGTTTACAACTCCGCAGTGAACGACTGGTTCCAATCCCGAGTTCTTTTTTTTTTTTTCTCTTCAAAAGTCAGCAGTCATCCCTACAGCAATACACACGTTATAATGTGATCAGACCTGTGCAAATTTTGGAGCCTAACATTGTATAGACTCATTTTAGGACTTGATTAGTCAAAAGATGAAAAATAAAAAGAGAGACAGGATGAGGAGCAAGATGAAAAGAAGAGAGAGAGGGGGGGAGAAAGGGGAGAGGTGGGGAGAAGGAAAGGAGGAAGACGAGAGAATAAAAGACAGAAAGAGTAGCAGGACATATTTAATTCTCTTTTTGATACTGAGCACGCTTTCCCAAATTCTAAAGCAGAGATTCAAATTTGTAACAGTCACACTATTCTTCTCAATCAGTCAAGTAAAAGTCACTTTCAAAAACATCTGTGACTATAATAATATCTGAAAAAAATTGTTTCAGAAAACAGAAGTTTCCTCACAACTAGACCTGGGCAAGAAAAAAATTAATGTTTCAAACAAGACTTATAACAAACATGCAAGAAGAAAACCACAATATCATACAATAGCTAAAACTTAAAACTGTGCATTTCTTCCGTTTCAAGAAATGATGCTTGGTCACTCAGGGCATGCAAACACTGTTGACTCAAGGTGACAAAAGAAATAACCCCCCCCCCAAAAAAAAAAGTGAGGAAAAATATGCCCAAAGATGACAAACAAAGGAAGGTGCAGGAGATGTAATTAAAGCTGCTAATGGAAACGTGAGGAAAATAAGATTAATAATACAGTCTAGTCACAAGACATATGTCATAACCACTCCTAAAAAAATACTTATTTACAGAGCATACCTTTAAGACTTTAAAAAAGTAAAACTTCAGATGTATATTATAGGGTAGCTTAATTGAGAATTCAAAAGACAAACAAGGCAGTCTGGTAATGGTGAAAAAGGTTTCCAATGACTGTCAGCCTTTTGCAGCCAAAGACAAGTCTTAGTGTCTTCATTGGAGAAAAGGATAAGTAACAGAAATTGGACATCATCATAATAAATATTTGGATATACAGAACATTTAAGCATATATTTTTGCTGCACAAAACTGTTGTTGGGTAGCAATTAGCATGACGAAAAAAAGGTACGGTGGGGTGGAGACGGAGGGAATGGGAAAGGGGGAGAGGAGGGGGGGGGAGATGAAGGGATTTGGGGGGGGAGTGAATTTGTGATACGGAATATAGGACTAGCAGGTAGTAGTATTTAGCTTTTTTCATATTAATAAGACACTGAAATTAGAGCTATGAAAAGAACTTGAACTCTCCGAATTTGTAATTAGTCAACCCATAAATTTGAATACTTATGTGAGTAGCAGTAGCACTAATCAGAATACAAACAGAGAGAACTGGACTTCCCAAGTACTTTCTAATATTTGGCAAAAATGTACACCTTGAATAGTGAAACATCTTATATTCCTGACTGGGTGGGTAGCAGTTGCATAATGTGTTGGTATGCAAACAGGTACTAGAAATGGCAAATTTCTCCCTACAAGGTGATGAAGTCTCTCAGGTTTGCAAAAGCACTGGCTAGTACCTGAACAGCAGCATAGGCAGGTGCTACTAGCACTATCCCCAGTGCTGCCCATGGGGTGGCTGTGACAATGACCGCCACAGTACCCACAGCCGACAGGATGACCATCAGCATGGAGCGCACGCTGAAATGCACCACATAGTCAAGCTCAGCCATGTCCTCGGAACAGCGGTTAAGAATGGTGCCCAGCGTCCGCTGCTCAAAGAAACTCATCGGGTTTCGGACAAGGTTGGACAGGAAGAGGACAAAGATTTTTCTAGAAGCCACAATACCCCCAACGGCCGTGATGAGGGCACACACCATGACCAGTACACCTGTGTAGAGTTGAGGCGGGGGAAGTCAGGAAATGCACATAAGGACAAACCATTTCTTAGAGGATTGTTGTTGGGCTGGGTTATAGGGGAATTCATACAAACACAATAAACACACTCATGATTATGCACATGCACAGAGGTGCGAAATTTAGTGATGATACAATTTTAAAAATGGAGAAAAGAGAAAAACAAAAACACAACAACAACATCAAAAACTTGTGAGAGCAGAGTACATCCTGAAAGTCAAAACAATATTAGCAATTGCACATTATTAACTCTATACTGCAACATCCGTTTGCCACATCGGCCTGCTACAGAATAAAACACAACTATAAAGCGCAACCACAATGAACCTTTGTTTACCAAAGTAACTTGTAAGTAATGTTAACAAGATGGGCACAGTTAAAAGACTGCAGTGTTAGTAGTCGCAGATGCAGGTAACTTGCAGCAAAGCAAAATAACACAAGCACGCAGAAAAGAGGCCTGAGTAGACTATTAGATTTAAGACAGAAAGGGGAGCAAGAGAGGTTCTTCAAGCATGAGTGTCCAAACCTGCACGAATACGTAGAAAATAGTAAGAGGGACCAACGTGACCAGGAACCAGGGTGTGCCCATCCCAATGAGCACCGGAATGGCCGATGTGAGCATGACAGCGTGCAGCCAGTAATGCAAGACTGGCGCCATAAGAGACTCTATGACTAACACATCCAGGTTGAAACGGTTGAGCAGCCTGCCCTGGGGTGTACTGTCAAAGAGGCTCATGGGTGAACAGACCACCGTGTGCAGCATGCCCTCGTGGAGGAGAGCGGCCGCGCCAATGTTGCCCAAGTACAGGGCCCACGCACCCAGCCATACAGCTAGCCCTGCGTGCATCACAACAGGTTCAAAACAGTTGAACAGCTCAAAACAGTTGAACAGCTCATGGA
The DNA here is from genome assembly GCF_000002075.1 of Aplysia californica. Classification (NCBI taxonomy): domain Eukaryota; kingdom Metazoa; phylum Mollusca; class Gastropoda; order Aplysiida; family Aplysiidae; genus Aplysia; species Aplysia californica. The sequence continues at coordinate 1,181,129 of NW_004797420.1, forward strand.
CAACTCACAACAGTATAAACTTAAGAGATCACATGACACAAGCTGATCTTTTCGAATCAGAACAATTTGGATCATATCTAAGCAAAGCAACTCCTTTAAGCTGTAGCCAAAATGAAATAAATCAAGAAAAACAAAAAAGTCAACTTTTCTTTATCTCCAAAACAGTTATGGTTTATGAGCTACAGCACATTACTAGCACCTGAACTATCCATTGAGAAGACACAACAGAAGAGCAGAATCTAATCTTCATCTGTTTCACAAATGGCAGACTTCAACATGTCAAGCTAAAACTGTGTGTACACAAGATTCAAACCCAGGTCAAATGCACACCAGTTCTGTGCAATACCCACTGACCTAACAAAATACTTTAAAGAGCACAAAGCAACAATTCACATACAAAGACTCGAGAACGAGGAAGAAGAAAAGAAACATACAAAGACAACCTTAACGTAGTAACTGTTTCTTCTTCACTCAGGAGCACTTTTCTGCTATTGCTGGTACTTAGTGGCTTAAAAAAAAAACATTTACAGTGCAACGTTTTCTAAATTATTCAAGAAATTTTTATTCAAACTTTGCTTGCTGTCACTTGAACCAGGAGGCCAATATGGCATAAAATTTTAAAAATATTGGCATGCAATTTTAGAAATAAGAGGGCTGTCCCAGACTTAGCAAGAAAATGCTTCTAAAATGAAGCGTGTTTTTATAATTGAGATACAACTCACACAGTTGGCTAAACATTTCTTGTACTTCCATGAACAGTCAAGCATTTTTCCCATCACCACATGAGTAAGTACAAGTTTTTCCTTTAGAACTTTGCTACAAGCGACCGAAGTCAATCTCTGACGTGCTCCACAAGCTTTATGGCATAAGAGAATTTCTTCCTCGCTAAATATCACTTCATTGGTCTGTAAAGATGGAAGTGTGAAGGAGCAAGAGACAAGATGAGGACTGTGAAGTGAATGGAGTAAAATCCTCCCAACCACAATTTTATAGCCATTCTTTGGTAACCTTGGCAGCGTGGGGGGAGGGCATTGTCATGTTGCAAAGTGACATGTTTAGTTGATCCAGCCTTGTTGTTGTTAGAGATCCAGAAAATATGAAACACTTCACAAACAAATTTGCATGTCATCCTTGTGCACGAGTCATGCTAGTCTTCTCTGTAACGTTCCAATTTTAGTGTATGTACTGCATGAATAGAACAACAACGCACTCAGTCAAACGTTCTAGTCTCTTACAATGCACTGCTTCTCATAGCTTATAGGAGATTTCACAGCTATGTGGGATGAACTGTTGACTGAAAAAGATCTAGAACATCCGATATCTCACAAATTTGAGCCTTGTGTCATCATGTTTTAATGTTTCCATGCGAGCAGAATTTTGTCCTTGTTGGCAAATTGAAAGCCTTCATCCGCAATCAGTAACTATCAAAGACGGGCACACCACATGCGAAGCAAGATCTGGAAAGGAAGTTGAGCCCTGATCTGAGGCACATAAACATCCATATTTCATAACAACAGCAGCAACACTTGAAGTAGAAGAAGCTGACAACAATAGAATTCTTCCCATTAACCTCCTCCTCATCTGACCTTGGAAACACTGTAGGTACACTGGTTAGTTAGGTTATTTACACTGCGACCTCACTTACATTCATCCTTATTCACAAACGAGATCCAGAAAGGGTGCATTAATGTGTTAAGCAAAATTGGCTATTTTTTGCATAACACTTTGAGTGCTAAATCAAGCAGAAATAGAAAACAAAGTCTGTGACACAAAACACGACTACAAAATAAATAAATGAAGCGCCATTTAGAAAGAGACACACAAACATTTATGACTGACATCCAAAGCATAAAAGAATCCATTAGTACAAATACATTCATGCAATATACCTCGACTTCATAATTATAGATATAAAAGAAAAAACAGAGATCAACTTTTCTCGAGCATAATTGCAAAAAAAGCCTTAAAAATTGCACACATAAAAAAACCCATTAAAAACAATCAATGTAAATATAAGACATATATTAAAGACACCTTCAACATGCATCTAACATTTCAACCATTTCTCTGAAAACAAACGTAGATAACTATCCAGAATAAAGAGCAAACAAACAGTACACTCTCTCTCCTCCTTTCCCCTCCCCTCCCCTCCCTTCCCATCTTGTTCAAATCAAGAACCAAGAAGTTAGGAGAAAGCCTTGATCAGAGAGGCAAGCAAATTAAAAGAACCACTGGCTTATCAGTTTCCTCCAGTTTCGGATTAGAGCCTTTCAGGCCACGCCTTGAGCTTCAGTGATGAGCTACAGTTAAGTCTAGAAAGAAATACCATTAGTTCATCACTTCACCCCCAATATAGACAGGTATGTGAGGCAATAAGGCCAAATCTCAGAGGCTTTTGTTTATTCTTAGCCAAACCAAAGACTTAAAAGTGATATAAAGTACAAAGAATGCAAGAAACAGAATGATTATACAATACAGAAAGAAATCCATTAAGTTTTAGTAAGAGTTTTACATCACTTGCAACACAATAAGGTCATATAAGAGCAGAAGATAAGAGGTGTTACAAGAGAGTAACAAACACAAAAAAGAAGTAGGTGAGGTCAGGACAATAGAAGCTTAATAGGAAAGAAGGAGTAAACCACACCAGAGCACCCGCCAACCACCAGCTACTAATAAAGGAACCTAAAAATTCTTTTATGACGTTCTTGCTCAACAACAAAGTATGCACTGTTAGAGACTTTTGAGTTAAAATAGTCATATTTACATATGTACACATACACAAAACACAGTCACAGCTGTTGAGAAGAAACATTTTCTATTTTTTTTTAATAAAGATGAAAAAAACTCTGACAAATATCTACACATCCGACTTGATGAGATCATAATATAATACTGGTAATTGAAACAAGAGATTATTATTTACACAGCTTAATGATCATTATGTTGAATTCAAAGTAACAAAGTTCAAGAGACCACAGATGGCTACTCACTCACCACATCATTATAAGACACCATTAAGGAACTGTGACAAAAAGGATTGTACAACTTTAATGTGATCTCAAACCTTCAGGATCATAAAATATCTGATCAAAGAATGAACTATAATCACTGATTTTGTACCGCTTAAATGTTTACTTCAGCACCTGAGACGCAAATCATCAGCTTTATCTATGACTGCTCTCTTCGTTTGTCAAAAAGCATCTCATATTTAACATGAGCACTCACCTTACCAAGAGATCAGAACTAATGCAAAAGAATATGAACAACATTTTACTTTTTTCAAATCCCGACATTTGACTTCAGAGCAATAAATCTAGCGCTTGTTTAGACAGGATCCTTTCCATATTAAAATGATTTGACATTTCTACCCTATTGAGCTTTATCACGTCACTCTGACCACAACACAAATCACAAAGTAACAAGGGGACCAGTTTTGAGACAAGACTCTTAAACAATATAAACCGATATCGTCATAACAAGAGGTTTTGAAAATTAAAGCTTACAAAACTTCAGCCTTCATTACAGCAAACCTGAACAAGTTGGATTTCTAAAACTCCACCATTTACTGACAATTTAAGACAAAAGACAGAGTGCACATAAATAAAAAAGTTTGAACTCTAGACAGTCAAGTACCGCACTGCAAAAGAACAACATAGCAATCGTCATAAAATTATATTCATGACAGATGAACAGAGAAACTAAACACATGTAAAAAAAGTGTAAAACAAGGGTGAAACATAATGCACTCACCTTGAACCAAGCCCAGAGCTCCATAGACGCCGAGCCTCATGTTGCGGTTGTCCTCATCCTTCGTGATGTTGGGGTTGCGAGCGTCGTTGCTCCACTGACTCAGCCAGATGTTGGAGTAGATGCTAGCCCCATTGTACAGGACATAGAACATGATGATGAGGGCGGTGAGCACAGGGCCCACCGCACGCAGATAGGCCAGGAACACAGACATCTTCACCTATTGGAGGCAATAGAGGTTCCAGTCACACGATAAGAGCAAACATTATCACTCACACAGACATAAAGACCAATGAAGGCACCAGTGGATTATGATGTCAAAAGAACAGTCTGAATTTTTTGTAAAGAGAGGCACATCAAGACAATGACAATAACTTTTTGCTTGGAACAACAAGAAAGATGAATACGTAGATAAAAACAAATTAAAACTTCTTAAAAACATATAGGCACAGCCAGCCAGTGGCATCCTTCAATCACATGCTTCTAAAAAACAGGCTGCTGTCTTCCCAAAAGAAAGGAATGGATAAGCTGATCCATCAACAGCAACGACAGCAGATAACAGATTAAAACAACAACAGCAAGTAAAATCAGTATGAAACCTATAACAGTAGGCCTACGTGGTTGGAGGGTGCTCTGATGTGGTTTGCTCCTTCTTTCCTTTCAAATATCTATCTTCCTTATCTCTCCTCCTTCTTTTTTGTGTTCGTTACTCCCTTGTAACCCCTCTAATCTTCTGCACTTATATGATCTTATTGTGTTGCAAGTGCCGAAAAAATCTTACGAAAAAAAACCCCCAAAAAAACCTATAACAGCGTTCTAACAACAGGTAAAAAGTTGAGGCTATGATCAACACCCGCCATCCATCAAACAAACCTGACTATTTGAGTGTTTTAGTTTTAGTAAAGTTTTATGGCACTTGCAACTCAAATAGGTCAAATAAAATGCTGAAGAACAGAGGTGTTACAGAGAGTAACATACAAAGAAAAGAAGGAGAAGAGATTAGGACAATAAATATTAGTTAGGAAAGAAGGAGCAAACCATACCAAAGCATCCACCAACTACCCACCATCAGAGCGAGCAAAAACAAAAACAAAGATTTAAATATTGAGGAAACAACTGTTCAGACCACAAGACAAAGACAGAAAGAGGAGGCAAAGCGCTTACATTCAAGACATGTCTACATAATACTATGCACAGAAGTTTAAAAGACAAAGTTTTACATTCAACACTCGGTATAGTGACTTTGAAAAGAGAAGCAGATAAACAGTTACAGCTTGTTCACTTTCGTCTGACCGCGATTAAAACAAGATAAAATGAAATCACTCTGTTTAATCTTCTAAGACCTTGACCAACAGAATCTAAAAGTTCATTCGTGTAAAAGGTACTGCAAACTAAGGTTCCAACGCGCTTTCTTCGATGTAAGCCTGTAGCAGGTCAAAAAAATAATAGGGAATTTACAGCATACACCTAAAAACATAGAAAAGTTACCATATTTTCCTCAACACCACAATTTCAGGCTCCTCTTAGATACACAATTCTAGAGACGAGGTAAGTAATTTTCGAGACTCATGTGGAGATGTCTAGACAAGCTTACACTGAAATGTGGGGGCAAGGTGGTGTTGCTGTTTTTAAAAAAACAATCTGTAGGCAAGGTTACCATAAGCCATTTATTTTAGTGATCTGGTGTAAGCATCCAAAGAGCGGTTTTTAATACAGGGCCCAAAAAGAAAAACTTTTTTATTACTGGATCAAGATTCTTTTTTTAATACTTTTGTTTGGTCGCTGGACCGCTGGCCTGCAAAAGTACCATGCAAAGTTTCATGAGCATGGGTAAATTAATAAATGAGCAAGAATTTTTTCAATGCAGACAAACGAAAGTGAGCAAGCTATAACCCGTCATACACAAGTTGCAGCACTTCAATACAGTCATACGGTTGTATAAAAATTTGGCAGCGGCTGAAGACATGTTCACAAATTTGTCAGTTTTAGAATACATGATAATAGCAGAAATTACAATGTCTTAGTCAAAATCAAGCCCCAAAATTACAAACACATGTCTAAAAAGCTGGAGTGCAAGTATTTCAAATCTCAATGCCATTATAGTGGAACAGAGCTGTATCGGACTTGAATACAAAAGTCCTTGCTCACACAGGAAGGACATTGTTCAGTTGTCACTAGTATTGGACGCTCCCAGCATCCAGTGGGGAACAGGGTTATTACAGCCAGACACTCCCAGCGTCCGAAGGGGTTTAAAGAGTTAAGAAAAGTACTTTATCCTATTAACCTCAATTCCTAAATTCATCCGACTGTAGATGAGTACTTGGCATTCAGAAGAAACCAAAGCAGATAGGGATTATGCAAACAATGGCTGTATGTTTGTAACAATCTACAAAGCTATAGGCCCCCTCTCAGACCAAAATGGTAATTTGGAAAGAACAGGCCAGTCAACAAAGTAGTGATGATGCATAAGTCTTCAGGGGGATATAAGATACAAGATTAAAAATAAGGACTTTGATTCTAACTTTTCTCCCTTGAACTATGAGATTAAAATCCTTACCCTTCCTGTTTCAACGGATTCGACTTTGACTAGTTTCTCATCATCTTTCTTCTCATGTTCCTTCAGCAACTTCTCCTCCTCCCCGTTTGCCATCCTGTCCGACACCTTGTTTCTTCGTTTGAGCCCTGGAGAGCTGGTTGTGTGGTTCAGCGACGTGTTGCTGCCCCTGGACATCTCAGACTCAGTGCGCAAGCGATCGCTGATAATGGAGACCTGCCTAGAAACACCAAACATTCATTGACAGTTGCAACAGTCATTTTGCTACTTATCAACAGTTTGTTTTGACTCCATCAAAAGTTTGTACAAGCCCTCTGGAAAAATTATAAAAATATCACAGATGCATTTTGTTGACATACAGGGAAATATTTACCTCCAGCTTAAGAATTTTTTTTGCAGTATGCTTGTTCAGGTGACCAATGTATCTCCTATCAACATATGAGGGACACTGGCAAAAAGGGACAAATCACTTTTTAATCAGAACATTACCATGAGCAAATTTTGACTCCATATCTTTTTCTGATAAGGAAAAAATGAACATGATACTGATCAAAAAAGGGTATGAGAAATGAGCAAGACAGCATTTGAAAAAAACTATAATAAGAATAAAACAGGCTCCTAGTAGCACCCACAACAGATCAGACCAAAAGGTTTTCAAAGAACCAACAGAAATTACAGCTGCACAAATTTCGGTATCCCCTAAGTACTTGAGCATTACTTTGTGATTATGTCTAACCATTAGGCTACAGCTGTCGGAGCATTACTTTGTGATACTTACTTCTGTAAGGTGATACTGTCATCCACCTGTGAACCCAGCTGAGACAAGATCTCATCTCGGATGCTCATCACTGGAGACAGAGAGAGAGACAACTATGAGTCAACCCAGTTGAAACCAGTCACAAAAAGATTGTGACAGATGATAGAGTGAAAAACAACAGGGATAAAAAAAAATATGTATCCTGAACATAAAAAAACAGTTAAAATTAAATAGAGAAAAAAATATATATTATTGCATTCATAAAAGTGTGTGTCTGAGTTTTTGTGTGTGTGTGTGTGAGTGTGTATGTGTGTGTGTGCGTGTGTGAATATGAGTGCGTGATTTGTGGGGGGGGTTGGTAAGTGTTTTACTGCGCTTGCAACTGCATAAAGTCATATGACCGCACAAGAGACACTTAACATTTTCAGTTGGTAGGAAATAATTTTGAATTTTGCCTAGGTGGCGGCAAAAGCCTACTTTTTATCGATTTTGGACCACCAAGGGAACTTCACTAGGTGCAACTTGTACACAGGACCTCCGAAATTTTTCGCCCTTGTCCAAGAAGGCTAGGTGTAGATCTTACCTACCATAAGATCAGGAGTGTGGCTGAAAGACAGCAGTAAGAAGGAGCCAAGGAGTAGCAGTAAAAAGGCTTCAGAAAGAGTGAGGAGCCCAGAGGAGGGGGCAAAGCAGTTGATGGGGTGGGGGCAGAAAGTAGAGACGAAAGCAAACAAAAAAACATTGTTAGAGAGCAGGACAGGAGGTGAAAGGGCAAACTTTTAGAGAACAAAATTTTCCATCGCTGTCCAGATTTGGGCCTGGGAACTATTGAATGAGAGGTAAACACCGTAACCACTGGACTAACTGAATCCCTTAGTGTAAGTGGGCATGTGTATGTGTATGCACAGTCGAACCTGTCTAAAACGACCACACACTGTTGAGGAGAAAAGTGGTCATATAAGACAGGTGGCCGTCATACGCAGGACTGATCAAAATGAAGGAAACAAACCATTCACTTCTAAGGTCCCATTTGGATGTGGTCGCAGGTTTAGGACTGCCATAGGGCCCATTAAAATGTTGTTGTTGCTGTTGATTTCTTTTGAAAGGGGGGAAGGATGACGTTTTGAGGGGGACTTATTGTTGTTAGTTTGTTGTTTTTTTTAAATTATTGTTCCTTGAAAGGTCAAAACAAAACAAAATGTGTCAGACAAGGAAGGCCAAGCGTCATAGTAAAACAAATGGGTCGCCACCACGCAGCGAACGAGCAACACTTCTCTCACAAATTTGTATAGACTTCCATTGTTATGGACAAGGTTTATAGACTGAGTTGTGGGTGGGGCTTATAGGTTATGACGGATCACAGGCTTCCCTTACCAGCAGCTGAAAATTTATTGTTAATTATTGGTCGACTCGGGTAAACACTGGGAGTGACCTAAGCAACACGATCATTTCATTTATTGGAGGGACAGACAACAAAGAAAGGTGAATGAATTATGTATGACAGCTAGTCCATAGTGTCAGGGAAAAATAAATCATTTTTGACAAAGTCTGGCCGTCTGAGGCAGATAAATTTGACAGTGGGTTGATGAAATAGGGTGGCCGTTGCCGCGTAGCGGCGATGGACAGGTGCCTGTTTTATAGTTAAATTATATTGAAAAAAATGTAGGGGGGGGATTGGAAAGTGGCCGTTTGTACAGGTGGCCGTACTATACAGGTGGCAATCATGGCAGGTTCAACTGTATTAATAAAAGTGAAAGTGTATGTGGTCGCTTTTAAGCACAAGGAGGTTATCCCGAAAAATGCTGTTTTGAGAAAATCGAAGGTACGGTTTTTGACCCTTGTTCAGCAGCTACATACATGTATTAAGCATGCACTTATCAGAGAGCCCTATGACTGCGGAGAAGGTGCAGAGACCATTTGCGTCTTGCTTGTTGACAACATTAACCCTCTGGGATCTGCCATACCTTCCCCTGCCCCCATCTCTCGGATGAGAGGACTTGGTTGCTCTGGTAGGAGGGGGGAAATCTAGCTTCCAATTGGTATTATTATTACTATTAGTATTATTATTATTATATTACATTATAATTTTGTATTTCAGCAACACACAGCATCTATGCTCTTAATAGCGTCTTTCTCTTCTTTATCTCCTCAAACAACTTCTCAATATAATACAACAGACACCAACATACCCATTCATTTTTCTTACAATCTCTCTGTGATGGAGTTGGGTTTTTGTTTGTGGCATTGCACCTACAGCCACTGCTTTATTTCCTACCCCGGGATGGAAGGAAAATCACAGAACCACCAGTTTTAGATGCTATTCACAAACGACTCTTGTTCAGTATCTTTAAAAGACAAGAAGAGTTTTCTCTATAATCAAACAAATATACACACCAATGAAACCAAACTTCTCCTATAGGAATGGCAATGCCCACTTTTGGTGTAGGTCAAAATTTCTAGAAACCACTGAAATCTGGGTTAGCCTGCTTGTCCTCAAAAACAACCATGTGTGAGTGGGTGCATATACATGTGTGTGCTAATGAGTGTATGTGTATGTGTGAGAGAGAAAGAGTGTGTGTGTGTCTGTCTGTCTGTATCTGTGAGTGTGTGGGTGTACAGGTCTCTTGAGATATTGACAATAAGCTCACAGTACTTCTGGATCTAGTTCATTATTCGAAATTAGTCAAACAATTAAAAGCAGTCCATTCCATCCTAAAAATTTTGACAGCTGAAACAAACCTGTTGCAGACAGCTCCATTTAGACTAATTTAGTACACATAATAAGAAATACTGCAATACATTATAATATAAAGAAAGCAGAGCATTGTATAAATATGTGTTCGTGCATCAGAATACATAGTGTAACATGTGAGGTGCAAAATAATTATTCATAAAGCATGTAAAAAATGGTTCTGATCACTTGTGCAAAATCTTCTGTTGATCAAACTCATAATCTGAATATTTTGCATTATAACACCACCAAGATACTAGTGCTGAAAATAGAATAAATTTTTGCTCAGAGCAAAAATAATATATGGTATTTATATAGCACTAAACCCAGATTAAAGTAAACAGGATCTGAGTGCCATATAATACAGCAGTAGCACATAAACAGTACATTGTGTTCTGACTTAAATCTATATACCTCATTAATTTAAAAACAGAAACAACTTTAGCTGACATTTGAATAAATAAAAAGATTTGATTGTTCTTAAACTACTGGGCAAAGCATTCCAGGTGTTAGAGCGGTAGTATATAAATGCCCCTTCACCCATTGTTTTAAGTTGCTTAGATGATAAAAGATATTTCTATTTGTCAGCTGATGGTCTTAAATTGAAAGTTGGAATGTACAGTGTAAACAGATTTAATCAATATGATTGTGCATTATCATCCACGCATTTGTTGCATAGAGTGGCCAACTTGCACATAATCTTTTTTCTCAAAAGGAAGCTAGTGCAGTGTCCGTAAAAAAGGTGTAGCAGAGTCTCGTTTTTCTTTCAGTAAAACTAAACACACAACATTGCTTTGAACAATTTAAAGTTTTTTGCTTTCTCCAGCGATATTCCAAATAACAAGGAGTTGATAAAATTAAACTAGAGTACCAACATTATTGTTAGGCCTATTGTCTAGACAACAACAAAACCATGGACATATTTTGCCCTGTTTTTACTTTAAAAAACACACAAAAGTTGGCCTTGGCAGCATAGAACATTATTACTAATAATATATTCAAGAGGAAATTTCTACAGACAAAATTTTTTTAATCTCTAGAAATCAGCAGCCTGCATTTCAAAAGGGAAAACCATGATCATTTTTTTTCCTGCATCTTTTCTCTGATCACATGACCAGGAATTAAAAATTAACATCAGACATGATCAAAAACGATTTGGCAAAAAGGAATCTTCTCATAGGTGTTTGGAATTTTTAGCAAATACAATAATCATTCTCTTAACTCATTTCAAACACTCAAAGAAGCAGCATCATAAGCAGTGAGTTAATGTGTGATGAGGCAGCAATCCATGCATTGACTGTAACTGTAAAGGGGATCACGGATTTACAAGAACGCAGGACATGTTCTCATGTACAAAAAACACAAGATCTACATGTATTAATTCACTTGTCACTACGCCATATTTTGCCGGGGTGGGGGGGGGGGGGGGGGGCTGAAACCTTTGATATACAAACTCCAAGGCTGAAACATGAAAACCAAGCTCTGAATTTTTAGTGTATATGTGAATAAAACAGCAATTCTGATCCCTAAAAAAGTAAACTAAACTAACAAAACAAAACAAACTCAAAATAAGCTGTAGAAACAGGAGAACCAATTTCTCTTTTGTTTTTTGTTTTTCGCAAATTAACAATACACTCCTGCTTGCCAATTCCTCATGCTTTCTCCTCTCCTTTCAATGCAGTCTTCCCTGACAAGAAAAGAAGTCATTGCCAAGGGCCCTAGTACTACTTAGGACTTCAAAATGGGACTATACAAAGACCTGGACAACACACACGCATTGCAATATGCCAAGTTCATGAGCATGTGTGAGTTCAATTTTTTAAATTCTTTCTAAATATGCCCATCAACCTTTTAAGGCTGCAGGGTTGAAGACTGAGTTTTGTCTATTTACTCAGATTTAGTTGCCCACTGAGCCATAAGATACATGGGGTAGTCTCAGAGAAAAACTAAAATTTGTTTATTAGATAATCTTATCGCCTCACACCAGACACACTTGAAGCAGAAAACATGAGATCGAAAACATCCATTATCTCAGTCCAAGAGCATATTGTAAAGGAAATTAGTGTGCTCAGACACACCTCCATGGCTGACCAGCAGCTTTTCTGGAAAAAGTTTACAGAACACCAAAGACAGCAGCAACAGACTGTGTAGCATATCAGGAACAGAGCCATTCCCTCAACTAAGTGAGACTTCCTGCCTAAGGACAAATGGGGCTTACATCTTAACATTTCTGTTATCAATTTAAGGGTTGTAGAAGTCATTTTGACAATGCCAAGGCCTGAAGAATGATGTCATAAAAGGAATATCTTGGACTGCAAGATTAAATGACATTGTAGTTTTTTTCATTTCATGTCACCGTAAGGACATTAGGTGGTTCAAGACAACACGCAGCATGACTCTAGTCAGAGGCCACTGTATGCCGCTACACTGACAAAATTAATACAAATAAACATTTACAAAAACACTGCTGCTTTCTGTTTTCTCAAAAAACACACTGCAATCATTTTCAAACCATGTTACAGTATGTTTAATAAAGTTCCACGAATGTTCTACTATAACAGCTTGCTACTGTCTTCAATACATATTTCAGATAATATAAATATGTTTTGTTCTGTAAAGAAATTGTGTCAAGGAATAGTGTATCTGTGGTTTGGAGGTCCATATAAAAAAGAAATTCATACCAATATTACAACAGAAGGAGGGCAACTGGACAAAATAAAAGGTCCAAAACTATTCGCGACCTTAGTGCTTTCTTGTCATATCTCCATTTTTTAAAACAGTGAAAATGTAACATCTTCTTAAGCTCACTCTTTGTTATGAACTGTTTTCACTGTTATTAAAAAATGGAGATACAACAAGAAAGTACTGGGGTAGCGTATTGAAAACCAACAATACAGATATCCACCAAGAACATGGGTTAATCAAAATCACATACATTGTCAAGTAAGCTGCAGCGATTACAAAATTTGTAACAAACATATCAAAAATGGTACAACTAAAATGTCCGTTTTCATTACATACATCTGTTTTTAGGATTTCATGTACAGCTCACCCCAGTCAATTCTACTGCTTAAATGTCAAGAAGCAAACACAAAATACAGAGCCCACTATCCTCACCAGTAACCTTCATGATGACAAGCATTATACAGACAGTTCACCAAAACAAAGAAAAGAACAGTTGACAATAATTTATTTTTTTTAAGATTAAATTTCCTGTTGGAAATATTATGACATTTTTTAAGTAAAGGAAAATTAAACAGAAGATTTGAAAAAAAAAAAAGGAAACTATTCTGATGCTCAATACAATAGTTTACTGGTGCATTGCCTTCTTCTTCTTCTCTATAAACTCTTTGAATATGGGCCCATCAAATAAAAGTTAATTGCATGCAGAAGCTGAAAAGATAGGAATCCTGAATATATCATGTTGCCTTTGCTGAGTAAAAGGTTCAGAAGAAACAACAGAAGAGATAATGAGAAATACAGATGAATGCTGAAACCGTTCTTCCGTGGTTGCAGGATTTCCCGACTAACACTGTGTGTGTCGTTCCGCACTTTAAAGTTAACACACATTCATTCAACACTGTCCCCTGCTCCTTGTTTTTGTATGTGAGAATTTGTGAGAATTTGTGAGAATTTGTGAGAATTGTGCTTGCGTGTGTGTGTGTGGGGGGGGAGGGAGAGTGCCTCAAATGGGTCTTGAAATGTGCATTTACGGTCCCCTGATTTGTCAATTAAAAAAGATAATCTTGCACTGTACAGTACTTAGAGCCTTTCAAAGATTAGGTGCTATACAAATCATCATCATCCTCCTCCTCTTTTTTTTCTTCTTCTTCTTCTTCTTCTTCTTCTTCTTCTTCTTCTTCTTCTTCTTCTTCTTCTTCTTCTTCTTCTTCTTCTTCTTCTTCTTCTTCTTCTTCTTCTTCTTCTTCTTCTTCTTCTTCTTCTTCTTCTTCTTTTTTTTCTTTTTTTTTTCTTTTTCTTTTTCTTCTTCTTCTTCTTCTTCTTCTTCTTCTTATTATTATTATTATTATTATTATTATTATTATTATTAATATTATTATTACCATTATTATTATTATTATTTTTATTACTTTTTCTAGTAGTAGTAGTAGTAGTAGTAGTAGTAGTAGTAGTAGTAGTAGTATTTATGCTCACAATATATTTCAGGGGAAATCTCCTATGGGTAATGCAGACTCTTATTTACTTGAGCGCAGTATCTAAAACTTTCCTGAGAATCCTTGAGTTGACAGCACAAACCAATCCATTCATGGGCTTCCAATTATAAAGCCCTTTCAAATACAACAAAAGGGTAAATAAAGCAGTAATCAATATTGACCAATCCCTTTTTAGGAAGCAATTTCCGTGACAGAACAGGGCGTGCATCAAAACAAAATTCAATGCAGTACAACCTAGAAATAATGCACCCCAACTCATTGCGACTTTAGGTATTGCATGACTGATATGTACGCCTAATCTTTAAAGAAGATGAATATTACATTTGCTGAGGTTTGATTTGTCTCAATCTTGACAGCAACAACAAATCATTCGCAGCTTTCTTTGCTTAAAAAAATAGCAAAACTTATATGCCCTAAGATGAACAGTTGAACTTTGAGCCAATTTGGGTGGTGAATAACATAGGCCACACAATGAAACTGTTTTTGATTTATCTTAAACGCTAATGTCTATATGAATCCCCAATCAGACCCCAGCACATGCTTCTTTCACAAAGACCAAAGGAATAGGTAATGCATTATAACATGGTTTCACTGACTCATGCAAGTCAAAACAAAAAAATAAAGGAAGCATATGCAATAATGATTTTAACTTTAGAAACACAAGCAGGAAGGATTCTATCTCAAAATGTGTCAATTTCAACAGTAAAATCTCCACCACTCCTTACCCTCAGAGCCAGTCCTGGACAGCCCTGCAAAAACTCTCAGGCATTAGCAATGGGTGATGTTCGGATGTCGTGTACAGCAAGTCAGCATTGTAACAACCACATTTGGCTAGGAAGCAGATAAGGATAATAGAAAGACCGAAAAGAAACAGAAGGAGCACACTACACAACAACAGTCATCAGCACGATGTTAGTGGCGAAAACATAAATTATGAATACAGAATACATGATGCACAGCGAGTCAAAAGTGTCTTGACTGATCTACCTGTCCAGCAGCATTGGGCCGACAATAGTTCATGCACGGTCGGATAATATTACTGGATAAGCAGTACTAAAAAATAAAGCTTTCTACTTTTCACAGCCTTTGAGCAAAAGTACATGGATAATTTAAACAGCACTACAAGTCCATTTAAGAACACAAATACCCTATGCAAATTTACAATAACTCCCAAAACTAGTTTTTCCAATCCAAATTTCTGTGTTCCAACCCCACTGGAAACCTGTTGGGTCAGTCTATCATTCACAGATTTGCTATCGTTCACTTATTTCTGTCTTCACCAACAAAACTCTTTTTGCAGGAGGGTGAACCATGGAAAACAAGGAACATTATCATTTCAAACGGCACAAAGCCCTTCCATTTACAGGTGGAAATTTAACTTCTAATCTTGCAATTGCGAGTCTGATGAATAGGATACCCTTTCTAAGCTACACATACCTCAAATTGAAAGGTTGCAAAACAAATAGCCTTTTCAGATTAAAAAAAATTAAAATACAAAAAGCATTCAGACAGAAGAAAAAAAACTCAACATCAAGCACAACAATACATCATATATACCAAAGACCGTGAACTACATAAGACTGTAGCTTTCCACAGACTACTGTTAGCGTTTTGTGTGGTCCTTCTGCAGAAAATTTTTATGAGATCCTCCAGCCCTGTGACTTGTTAATGATCTTCCTTCCAAGCACTTTTCTTTACTACACTACTGCTAAAAATGTATCAAGAAAGGGTTGAATCCTTATCCAGGAAACAGTTTAGTTGTAGTAAGCACTTTAAGGCACTTGCAACACAGATAGGTCTTATAAGTGCCAATGGTTACAGGTGGTACTAAAAAGTAACATACAGAATAAAGGAGGAAAGATAAGGATGATAGACGTTTGATAGGAAATACGGAGCAAACCATATCAGAGCGCCTGCCAACCATCTACTCCAAAAGATAGTGCTACTATTCAGTGCATCCAAAGCAAAAAAGATACAAAGTTTCTTTTATTATATATGTTCTGCAAAAGGACCATGTAAAACAGCATAGTATTTTGTAATTCACAGTCTCTGGCTAACCTGTGCGCTATCTAATATCCAGATTGACAGGGTGCTATTAAAATCACGGTGATTCCATGTCAAAACTTACCTTCTTCATCTTGCACCCCTCCATCTCCTTCTTCCAGTTCTTCTGTAAGGTAGTTGCGAAGGAAATCTGCAAATGCCCCATTATGACTCATCAGCTCAGAAAATGATCCAGTCTCTGACACACAGCCGTTGACTAGTACCACTATCTTGTCCACTTGGGGCAAAAAGCCAATGCCATGGGTGACCAGAATTCTTGTCTGAGAAGGTGCAGATAAAATAAAATCAGAGAGAAACAGACTTCAGACTTTATGGAATTTTCCTCTTGTTTGAAGGGAAGCATGTCAGAGTACCACTCATAACCATGGAGTGCCCAACTGCTAGACATTTTGATCTCCTATGTAAAACACTTTCCCTTGTGAAAAAAAGAAGCAGATAGGGAACAAATGATTTTTTGACTGTCATCAAAGAACGATGAAAAAAAGACAATACGTTTTGACTTCCAATACAGAGAACCATATGACACCGGAATGGCTATTTAGCAGAGGCAAAACAGAAGACATAGAAACAAAAACAACAGAGGGAAAGGAAGTACAAGCTACCAGCTGCTAGAAAAACAATGACTGACATCAATAGAAGACAACTGAACAACAGAGAGAGAGAGTGAGGGAGAGGGAGAAGGAGAGGGGGAGGAAGGGAGTGAAGGAGTGAGGGAGAGAGGGAAAGAGTGTGTGGAAAGATTTTGCATGGGTGTGAGCATGAAAGAGTTTTGGAGAAGCATAGTGATGGTGATACAATATTTTTGAAAATCTATTGCCATTAAGACAAAGAAAACTAGAATGCCTGTTGTCTGTTCAAGTGTTTGAGAATGAGAAACACCACATGGGACACGATGTGACAGTGCCAGGCAGGGACTAAAAACAGGTGGACACATTGGTGTAGCTCCAAAAGAAGCAAAAGTTCTTCGTTGTGCGTCATGCATCATGAGCCACCAAACATAGCAACTAAATCTACATATCCACGATAAACCAGAGTAAAAAAAGTAAAACAAAACTACTGGGAAGTCAAGCTTCGATAAAGAAGCACACTTGACAAATATTTCGAAACTTTTCAAATAACCCACAAAGCAAAAGGATCTATTAACAAAATATTCAGCAACAAGAAAATATAACTGTCTACCTTTCCCTTCAGCATGCCGTTGGGCCCTATGACCTTGTCAAACAAGTGTTTCCCAACGTGAGAGTCAACAGCACTCAGCGGGTCGTCCATGAGATACACGTCCGTGTCCTGGTACACGGCTCGAGCCAAGGACACCCGTTGCTTCTGACCACCAGAAAGGTTGATGCCCTAGGAAATACGCAACATTCATTTCAAAGGAGGAATTCAAGAGCACAAATACAATACACAGGAGAGGAAGAACCTGCAAATATTTTAAAGAGAATACAATAGTATGATGTCATAGCACTGAAACATGACCAAAAAAAAAACATGATGTAATTCCAAAGACAGCACCAGCCACAACCATCATCCATGACAATGCCCACTGGTACACAAGTGTACAAAAAATAATCATGCAAAAAATTCCACTGTCTCACAATTATACACGAAATAGAAAAATCTGGGAAATTCCACCATCACGCAGCTACACAAGAAAAATTAAATCTGGAAAATTCAACATTTCCAAGAAACCAAAAGTATATAGAAAGTGTAACCACTAAGAGAGTTACAGGAGATTCCCCCATACCTTCTCTCCAATCTCTGTCTGATCACCACCAGGTAAAATGCTGAGGTCAGTACGCAGTGCACAGGCATCCACCACTTCCTCATACATAGATGAGTCCAAAGGCTTGTTGAATAGAATATTGTTCTGCAAAGTCTCATTTTGAATCCAGGCTTGTTGAGCTACATAGGACACAGAACCCTGGTCATCAGAAGACACAAACAAGAATACTGTATGTTGCAGACATATAGAAAGCATTAACAACTCAGGTACACTGAATATCAGAACCAGAAGAAAATTTGTTAAATAATGAATAATGCATAAGCATTGATCAGAAATAAAACAAATTTGTGACATGTTATTCCAGTTCTTGAAGTTCATTCACACATTATTATAAGAAAGTAAAAAAAACATAACTTATGTGTATTGTGCTTAAGTTTTAGAATGTCATTTGTAGATATAAACTATAAATCAACTAAGATGGGGAAAAAATTGATGCACAAGTGTATTAGCATAAGTGCACCCAATCTCTCTTTGACAGTACAAACACTCAGACTTTTAAATGTCTCTCATAAAATGAAAGTAAACAGAAGAGCAGGCTTAAGACTTACATCCTGCAAAACTTTTTACAATATATTATTGTTAACATCTTAGAAGATATCACATCTCTGAAAAGGGACATACAAAACAACAAGTACTGAAAACCAATCATTTCCAGGATCTCAGAAATATCCAACAAAGTAGCACCTTGCAGAACGCAATACATGAAACCTCTGTGAGAACGTACCCGTGTACTGACAGTACCAGAGATCTTGTCCATCTCTCCTAACATCGCTGCCAAAAGTGAAGACTTCCCAGCTCCCACAGCTCCCACAACTGCCACAAGGGATCCTTCCTCTGCTTCCAAACGGATACTGGAGACAAGAAAAAGGAAAAGTAATCTAAACACGTTGCAGATAAAGGGCAAAATCATACAGAACTGTGAATTCCATTGGCTATTGCAAAAACTGACGGAAAGATTACCAGAGACAAAAAAATTTGCACATTGGTCAAAAATATATAAAACATATAAGTAAGCATTTTGGACAAGACAAACATAAGGAAAAAATAAGCATTCTGGCCAGTTCAAAAAAAAAAGTAGGCACCTAGACAACACAAGACTAATGATAAATCAAACATAAGTACACTAACCAGAAATTTTTTAAAAGATAAATAAAAATACATAATTATTTAGGAGACAGAAACTTAGTGGTAAATCCTAACTCCAATACAAAAATGTGGAGATCATTTATAAAAATTCCAACCATCTGCAAAGAAAAAACTCCTGGAAACCTGCAGAACTACACAAATGTTCCTTTGTTCCATAGACTTCATCTTGAATATTTTTAAAGACACTGGCTCTCATTATTTCAAGCTTTGTCTCCTTTAATCTGAATTCATCCATCCTCCAAAATAGTCTACGCCTTCACAATAGAAACTTTAATAATTCTTTATAAATCTACTATAGTAGCAATTTGGGAAAAGAATATACAAGATGATCAAAAAGCATCAAGAACATCAAGAATATACAAGACGATCAAAAAGGCATCAAGAATATTTAGTAGAGACCTAGATAATCATGATTTGATTCTGTACAAGACAAACGTTCCAAAAAAGGCACAAATAATGTGAAGTGACCATAGCCATCCACTGACATCGGATTTCAATTACTGATTCGCAGAAAACAGCTTATTTCGAAGAGAGCAAAAATAGAAATAGAAATTCATTCATACCAACTACTGTGAGGTAACTGAACGTACAGTGCTACAAATGATATGGAGAGAGACACAGAGAGAAAGGGTGAGAGAATGGTTAAGTTTAGTTTTAAAAAGCATTTCAAACCATTTGCAACACAAATAGGTCATATAAGTGCAGAAGATTAGAGATGTTACAAGAAAGTAACAAAAAAAGGGGAAAGATAAGAACAATAGATGTTTACAGAACGGGGTTGTTTCAGCCAGTAATACATTCTTTCATGTTGTGAGTAGGTGCGAGTGCACCTGACCATTGTAACACAACTGCCATTGTAAATGACCATGATAAATTTCTTCCTGAGAGATAAATACCCAATACCCCAAGACACAAAGCTCACAAATTTTAGCTTACTTTGAAAGAGTGGTGTTCCCTTCTTCCCAACTGAAGCTGGCGTTTTCAATCTTGATGGATGGCTCTGAAAACAAAACAATGAAAACAGATTAAAACATGTACACAAATGTATGAGTCTGTAAATCATCTACAGATCAGGTGCAACAACTACCTTCAATTGTAAATTACTGCAAGTATTCTATGCCCCATTGACAAATGATCATTTACAATGCAGGCTGCTTCGACCCGGTTTCTCAAGGCCAATCCGGGCTGAGCCAGACACAGCACTCCAGCATTAAGACGAACACAGACATAAAATAAGACTTTTCCCAGACAGAACGGAACTCATGTACTCTGCATACAGTGGCAAAGAACCTGAGCATAACACCATATACACCAGTTGCCTTCTGAGAAAACCAAACAAATAATGTTAATCAACAAGCATCACTTTAAGTTACTGCCACCGTTTGACTACCTTACTTTAACTGGTCAAGTGAAATCAGGATCACTCTATTCCAAAGTTCTGTCTTGTACCTCTTCTCACAGTGATTTGAATTAAGTATGGTATAAAATACTTGAATAACCGGAAGGACTTTAGAGTGTCTTCTTCAAGGTACATAATTCCCTCCCTCGCGAACAGTTTCAGTGTCTCAGCAAAAAAAAAAAAAAAAAAAGCAAAAATACACATGAATAAAACAAGCAACCTTTGAAGAGAGTTGGGTTGCGCCATAGCTTATAGCAAGTCAGAGCAACAACAGCTATATTTCATCAGGAAAATACCTCCTTCTTCCTTATTCTTCATCCAGCCATGCCAGAGGTCCTCACAAATGCAGAGGTTCATCAAAATGTCTCCAAGTAGCCATAAAGCTTCTATCTAAGTGGGACTGGTTTCAACCATGCAGCCACAGCATAGTATATTATAGCTGTTTTTTAGTAGAGGTTTTTTGGCGCTCGCAACTGCATAAGGTCTAATGAGGGCCAGAAGATTAGAGGTGTTACAAGAAAGTAACAAACTTAACAAAGAAGAAGGGGAGATAAAGACGATAGATGTTTGATAGGAAAGAAGGAGCAAACCACACCAGAGCACCCGCCAACCACCCACATTATATCTGTTTAGGACTATAGTAACACGACAAAAAAGTACAAGGGGCAGACAACACCAGAGCACCCACCAACCACCTGCCTCTAAAGCAAAACAACCACAGAAGAATGAGACAATACAGCAAAAGTACTGAGAGAGAAGAACTTAAGAGAGCCACTCACTGAGGAACTCATCTTTCTCCACACATTCGGCGTCTAGTTCTGTGTTGTCCACAAATGCTTGAAGCCTCTTCAGGGACACATTGGCCTGAACAAAAAAAGAATACAAAGTGTACAAATTCAAATTATTTGCATAAGAAAGCTTGAACATAATTTTTGTTACTAAATTCAAGTTGAAAAGAAGTTTATCGTCACTTTTATGTGAGACTGCAAAAAGACAATGCAAACATTAAAGATCCCTTTGTCATTTAAAATTGTAGAAGAGTAGACCGTAAGGCATGCACATTTTTTTTTATTCCCTGCTATAAAAAATACCAAACGTAAATGCTGACACAGTTGGCCATTCCAAAACGACCACCCACAGTCGGTAATGTCAAGGAGAAAGTGGTCATCTTAGACAGGTGGTCTTCTTGAGTATACCAAATTTTAAAAATACATTATCTTCTAAGGTCCTAATAGAAAGTGGTTACTGGCTTAAGACTGCCATAAGCCTGGTAAATTATTTTGCTCTTTTGAAGGGAGGAGTGAAAGAAAAGTTTTCTTGTTTTTGTGTTTTGTTTTTTTGTTTGGTTTTTTTTTTTGGGGGGGGGGGGGGTTGGGAGGGGGGTGTCAAGTTGATTTAATAAATTAATAATAACCAATCTGGGAATAAGAGATTTTATAGGTCAACTTGAATAGTTTGGGGAGGAGGGGGGGGGGGGCTGTTTGTTGATAAAATACAGCGGTCACCATCTTGTTGGACAGATTGTCGTTTAGGACAGGATAAAAAACAACTGGTGAATATTAAGCGAAAGATAAAACTAGCAGCCACTTACCTGCACCATATTGGTGATGACATTTGGTACCATCGACAAGGGGAACCGCAAAATATTGAAGAGTGCAAGAGACACAAAGGCTTTTTCTGCATCCAGAATGTTGTCCTCGGATGACATGACGTAAACAGCAAAAGTAGACAATGACACCTGAAAGAAACAAGATGATAGTTGTTTATAAGGACAGAACTTATTTAAATACCCTGACACAAAAGTAACACTGTCATTCAAAGCTATCATGCACTTTTTTTTTTTTTTTTTTAAAGAGAAAACATAGCGTGAGACTTGGACAGGAAAATAGAGCGAAAATATACGCAAGTACAATCTAAAGAAAAAAACCAAATCCAAACAATCTTGAATATCTTCATTGAACAGAAGTTTTACAAATGACAGAGATATCTCTCTCAGACTCAGATCGATAGCAAGTCAAAGCAAAGAATCTTAATTTAAAATTATAAACTCCATCATGAGCCAAAACAAATGTTAAAGACAAAATTTGAACTGAAAATATTCTACCCACAAAAAAAAAGAAAGAAATTACAACACTGGACTAATAACTGAAAGCCATCCTATAACAACTGGTCTTGAGCAAGTGTGTATATATGCAATACTTATGAAGGAGGCAAGTGGTTATTTCTGCACTATTGTTGCACATGTGTCTATGAAAAAATTAGGATACCCCGGGGGCGGTGCTATTGAATGAAGCGTCTTTAGGCCATTCTCAAAGGCGCGGACATTAATCATGTTCTTATGCACAGTAGAATTGTAACTGTAAATGGGCTGATTCATCAATGTCAAAGTGGCCAAGTATCCGCAACACTTACTATCGTCATTCTTCCTCTACTTTTTTTGTATGCTTGTCACACTCTTGTGACCCGTTATTTCAGGGGTGCCTTGATAGCTGAAGCAGACTTTGTGCTGTTGAAGCTAGAGAGGTGAGGAGAAAAAGTCTGATTCCCTGTAAGGACTTCTCAGTTGACAAATACCCCTTTGTGCTCATATGACCTTATGCAGTTGCGAGCGCCGTAAAAACTCTATTACTAAAAATAGGAAGATTCCTTCAGAGTAGATGTAGGAGAAGACAAACAAAGAAAATAATATGAAAATTTCTTTTAATTTCTTACGGCAATATAAATATCTATTCAAAGGAACAAACAACAGAGAATCTCTCAAATTCAACAGTTGGTGTAGACTTTGAGCAAAGTTAAGAAGCTGCTAATCACTCACCAAAATAGGAGCACAAGTCCAGAAGAAAGAACTGGTAGCATTGAGGTAAGCAGCTTTCTTCAACACATGCAGCTCTTTGTTTCGGATCTCGAGGACTTTGTCTTGGAAGGAGCCTTCCCAAGCATAGAGCTTAAGCACCTATGAAAAATAAAAGAGCATTTGAGACCATGATTATCGATTCTTCTCACCATTTTTTTCAAAGTATATTTAGAGAATAAGTAGTGAAAAGAAACTGCCCTAGTAAAGAGGGAAAAAAACAAATTGAATGAAAGGCATTTTATAACAACTGCTTTTGCTTGGCAGACTGTGCTAATAAACTATCTTTTTCAATGGTATGAATAACTATAGCTATTCTGTGTACACAGACTAAGACATATAGATACAATACAAGACATAAAACACAAATAGATTCAACAATTTTCTCTAACTCTCACTTTCAAAAAAAAAATATTACTCATGGAGATATAAGTTTTCTCATACCTTGATGCCATTGAGAACTTCGTTCATCAGTTTGATTCTAGCATCCTTCAGAACCATCTGTTCTATCTGTTAAACAAAAGGATAAGAAAAGAAATTGCAAGACATATTTCAACAAAAACAAAATAGCTATAACAGTAAACAATGTTCTCTAACATCTCTTCACAAGCAACATATTTATAAATCAGCATCTTGACCAGACACAGTCCTACCTACAGTGAATGTATCCTGTGTTTGATGTCATCACCCTGAACTTTTCTAGACTAGATGCAATCATGTACACAAAATATCAACTACCATTCGAGCAGCCATGGAAATGGATTTCTCCTGAAGAGCTTCTAATAAAGAGTCAAGGAGACCAAACTGTAGCAGAAACGTTAAAACTTTTAAGACATGCAGTAAAGAAGTAACTATTGATGGCAATTTGATATACAGAGAAGACACCAATAAAAAGTCCAAACATGGCATGACCGTAAGTTCAGTTCCTAAAAATTTCTAGGGCCAGATAGTACCCTCTTCCATTGCTTACCTGATACTTTCGAGTCAGGTGAGCAATGACAGCATTGATGGGGATCAGCAGAATCATGACACCGATTCCTGCCAAGGCAGATGGCCCCAGAGTCTGCCACAGGAAGTACAGAGCCACGCTGATCTGGAAAGGCCCCGACCAGAACATGTGTAGGTACGTGGTCAGGTCCATGAAGCGCTGGGCATCTACTGACATCAAGTTGACTATCTCACCCACAGTGGATGTCTTCTTTGCTGCATTCGACAGACGTAGAGTCTAGATAACAAAAGAAAAATTTTGTTTAAGGCATGATGCGGGGGAAGACCATGGTCAAATGACGTTATTTTTTAGTCTCAGATCAAAATTGGGCTGTTAACGGATTCGAGTACTTTGAAATGTCTACTTTCCCAAAATGAAAATCTTATGTCCCTGTCAGCAGCAGAACATGTTCAAAAACACTCACAAAGATGACACCCCCTTTCCTCTTAGTGAAAAAAACCCCGCAATTTTTTTGCACTAAAATGTCCTTTCATGAAATGGGCATAAAGCTCTCCGCACGCTCAGAAATCAGTCATGTTATACATCATTTTGAAGATTGTGATCTCTAATTTCGCAAAATGGCGATTCAAAAGCAGTTCAGACTTGGTCATTGATGTAAATTAAGTTACGAGTAATATGTCTGTATCCATTATTATTTAGCTGAGAATGATGTGTCGTCGTCATGATGTACGCAACTAGATTACTGCGCACGTGCATGTGCAGTTTAAAACATGTTTAACTAATTTCAAATTCAAGTTAATCAACATTTTGTGAATGAGCTCCCCTTACAATGCATGAGCACTTGAACATGCCAGAACTGGTCAAATACCGAAGATTTCAGCCAAAGCCCACTCTCATGGCGTCAAAATGGGGATCGTCTCCCTGTGTCATACGGCCCTCAACGAGAGCTCGGTAAGAGCTTCCAAATTTCCGCATAAATCTGGAAATCTAATTCCTGAAAAATTCAGAATTTTGCCCGACTGACCAATCGTTAAGAAGCTGTGGCACTTTTTTTTCAAGAAGTCTTGACAAGGATATATGAGAAAACTATTTAGTAAATTTTAAGCCTCCGTGCACTTGATTTCACGTAGTCGGAAAAGTTCAGGACATTTTTTGCTGGAAGCCAGTTAGCACAACTGCTAGATACAGCCGATCTACGTTATCCTCTAGCTTTGACCAGGGCGACGGCGAAAAAAACCAACAAAAAAAAACCAACAACTGAGACGAAAACACAATCTTTTCGTTTTACAGTGACAAACGTCTTGTGCGGGACGCCATGTATTCGGATTCACTCTCGCCGCCGCCAGCCAACTCTTCAGCTTTCGCCCTCGGCAGTGCTGTGTAGAATCGAAGAAACCAAGTCGTTTTTCGAAACAATATCCATCGCCGAAGGAAGGCCTTTTCAATATTGGCAGTATACGAAAGTCTGACTGAGCGATCATAACCCAACAGTACACCCATCCCCACAAGCCATTGTCTCCACAGTTCTCCACTCGCTGACCAGCCAAAAACCCTCCCACACGACACACCCTAGTTTGGGCGAGCCTTGAAGTCTCCCACGAGTATCTGAATAGGGTTGTACCGTGAATGCAGAAAAGTTACGGAAAATTTCCGTTCTAACTTATTCTAAGTACGTATTTCAGTATTCGGTTGAGAATATAAAAAAGCATAACAGCGGTTTGAACAGA
Organism: Aplysia californica; assembly: GCF_000002075.1. NCBI lineage: Eukaryota > Metazoa > Mollusca > Gastropoda > Aplysiida > Aplysiidae > Aplysia > Aplysia californica. Next base: position 1,207,012 of record NW_004797420.1, read on the forward strand.
GTTCTTGAATATCATGCACGAAAAATCTTGAACTGTGTGGAGATAAATATTGTACGAAAACGACCAATCAAGTTTCTGTATCGTCCTTGTAAACTTAGTGGGATCAATGGTGGAAAAAAAAGGACTAGGAAAAAAAAACAACCAGCTTAGGACTTAGACCAACCTTTCCTGAGCCTGAGAGACAACAGGGTTGACATTGATGAGCAACTGAATGCTGAGTGAGTCACCAGCGTGGATGGACAGTAAGTGGAAGAATATCACATTGAATTCTTCCCCCCCCCCTCCTCTCTCTCTCTCTCTCTCTCTCTCTCTCTCTCTCTCTCTCTCTCTCTCTCTCTCTCTCCCTCTCCCTCTCCCTCTCCCTCTCCCTCTCCCTCTCTCCCTCTCTCTCTCTCTCTCTCTCTCTCTCTCTCTCTCTCTCTCTCTCTCTCTCTCTCTCTCTCTCTCTTTCTCTCTCTCTGCCATGGTTTTGGGTGGTCTGGGGTGGAATAAACAGAACTGCCCTTGTGAAAATCATCGGATGGCTTGGTTTAGTGGACTACATCATATCGCGCAAGTGCTGTAACGTCATGTCTTACCCTTATTTTCGTCATGGTGTCATTCAAGTAGTCATCCCCATGCTAAACAAGGCATTTTCTTATAGGGCCAATGCCATTAGAGCATTCTTAAACAACCAAATCAAGTCAACATTCGAGTGGTTACCAATAAACTGCCCCGATATGAATCCTACAGGTTAGTGAAGTTCCATGAGACTGCGGCTGAAGAAAAACGACTTCCCCCCCCCCCTCCCCAATTCAGACCCTTTGTTTGCAACTCCCTGTGACATTTAAAATGAAATGACAGATAAATAAGTCCTAAATTTAATAGAATCGATGCCCAAAGGTTTTGTGCACAACACAAAGGCAATGGTTCCTAAGCAAATTAACAAAGAACACAATTAGTGTTGAGTCCAAGTTTTGTGTAGTATCTGTGATTGCTTTGTTGTCCGTTATGTTTAAAACTATCGTGACAAAATATCGTAATAAAATATTGTTTGTTGCAAAGACAAAATTCTCCATTCACTGGGCATGCAATACATCGCCATTCGATCAATATTGACACTCTTCAGTAAATGTGCAAAGACAATTTTACGTTTCTTTGATTTCGCACAATTTTGCCAAGCCTGATTTTTAAAGGTCAATTTTGAGTGACCATATCTCGAGTGTCTCTTAAAATAGATTAAATATTAATGCGTCAGATGATGACAAATTTATTTAGCTTTAAATTGGTATGCTGCATGAGTGGGTAATGCAAGGCTTTAACACGATAACTGGGTGATTACATTTTCAAATTTCTTTTGGACGCAACTGACAGTAAGTTTTGCGCGTCAAAACTTTTAGGGCTTTTTTCTCAAAATGGGCTCTTTCAAGGGGGGTGGGAACGCAAAAAATCTATCGTTCGAAAAGTTGTTAAGATATCTTCATAATTTTTGGTATACTGATAGATGAAACATTATTATAGTGTAATAAGTAGTGACGTTTTAAAAAATCTTGAATAAATGATTTTATTATAAATTTTATCTGTTGTTATGATCTGAGACTTTTGTGGTCAAAATATTTCCCTAGTTTGGACCTCGATTCCTAAAAATATTTTTCTTCCTACATCAAAATGCCAAGTTCATCCACTAAAACAGCCACAGAAAGCTACAAAACCACTTGTTATAATATTTTAACATCATTTTTAACCTTATGATAGATTTTTTAGAATTTTGTATATTTTCTATATATGACTTCCCAATATGGCATCCGTTACCATAGCAACACAAAAGAATTTTCAAAATTTTACTTCATATCCTACTTCACTCTATTTATATTGATGCTACCACATTTGTAAGCTTGGTCTCTTCTTCATAACGGATTTCAAAATTTCCCCCGTATCATGCCTCAATAGTAGTTTATTTTTGCTGTTCAATAGTATACAGGGAGATAGTATATCATATAATAATAATAAAACATTTATATAGCACTCAACCCCGATGAAGAACTGTGCCCTTTACAAATCTAATAGCAACATATAAAAAGTGCAGTGTTCTGACTTAAAATATATCTATTTTTGTCTCAAAATGAACAATTTGTAGGCTAGATTACTGTATATAAATCACTCATTGTTGTGATCCCAAAGGGTGGTGTTTAATATAGGGCCCAAATAAAGAGACTTTTTTATGACTGGATCAAAATTTGTTTAACAATATTTTTGCTTGGTCGATGGCCTACAGGAGTGCCATGCAAAGTTATGTGCACATTGGCAAATTAATAAATGAGCAGAATTATTTAACCTATATAAACCCTAATGAACAAACTACAATCATGCTCACGACTGAATGATGAAGAGAACATAATCTTTTGCAGTCTTTGAACTCTTTGAGCCCTAGTCCAGAAATCACAGGCACCCAAGTTCTCTTGGACTGTCTGCTAGATTTACATCTACCTATGCTGAGGTGTATGTTCAGAGCAGAGAAAGGTAAAAGCAGCATGCACCCAGGCATGCCCACAGGCCTATAGGGCTAGGAGAGAGTAAAGGACAACATGGTTACACCCAAAACAAGTGGTTAGGTTGCCAACATTAGTGAAGCTCCTGACCAAACCCAACAAAACTTTTTACACACCTAAATAGTCAGGGCAATGAACAAACCACTAACCTTTCTGTAAATGACCGAAATTATAGTCGACCTCAGCCTCATTCCCAGCAGGAAGGTAGCGTGGAAGTACTGATGAAGCAGGATGGACTGCACCAGAGCAATGAAGAGCAGCAAGGAGGCGTAGAAGTAGCCCCGCCAGGTGTACTCCTCTGAGCTGACAAACTGGATGAGAAGTCTGCGAAAGTGCAAAATCATATGTAAGGGAGTGTGCAACTAGAAAAAAGTAAGCATTCAACACCATAAAAACTTGGACTCAAAAACAGAGATCAAATTGGCAGGCCAAGCATTAGGAAATGTTCTTAGGGAAACTCTTGTTCTCATGTCTAATGTAAATATACAGAGAAATCCATTCACCTTTTGGGTTGATTCACTTCCAGAGTGAACTTGGGCAACCTATGCTCAAATTGTCCGTGAATACGTCTGGCAACCAATGCACATGCGAGATGAACATTTAACCCTAATCCTCCTTAAATCCACCAAAAATCCTCATGGCAGTTATGCTGTGTTAAAAATACTTTCAAAGTGAGAGCCAAAGCATCACGTGCTGCTTGTAAGGTGTTTCCCACGTGATACTCACTTCAGCAACTGGGGGCTCAAAAACACCAAACAGTCATAGATAAACTTGAATGCAGCTGCCATCATAAAGGACCAAAAGTAGGTCCGGACGAGAGCCGAGAACAAGCTACGTTTTGGTGTCTTTGACTCATCCAGGTGGGGATTGTATGGAGCAAGAATAGCACTCCCTTCTTTGTAGATAAAGCTGGTCTCCAGTATATCACCGTTTGCTACTGGTGACGGATTTCTAGAGAGAGAAATTTAAAATGTTGAACATACATAAGAGCAAATCTAAGACAAACGGGCAGCTGGACATAAATATCACACAACCAGCAGAACATTAATATGATGCAAAACACACTTCACGGCTTTTCTTTCTTACTTTTCTCCACCCTCTTCGAGTGTGCTGAAACATACATGAAAAAAGTACTGCTGTAGATATTATGCTGCAATTCAATGACAGAAACACTAAAATCAGCTTTACACTTTTACACATACACTATACTGTGTATCTTCTGAACAGATGGAAAGTAGTAATGTAATCCATAATTACAACTAGTAATTCTTTTAACAGTAATTTGTCTGTACTGATGTGATAATGTCTCTTACCATTGTAAATTTAACAAAGTTTCTCTTCGAGGATCAATAAAGTTCAGAAAATGAGAAGCTAAATCAAGCAACTATTTCCACCACCTGCCTATACACCTAATATTCAAAATACCATTAATCTTCACAAAATGATAAAAATCACATGACATTTCCCATAAATATTGTGCTTCTAGACACTGGAAAGACCGCAAGGTGTCTACAAGGCCATTAATTTTAAACAAGAAATACTTACACCTCTTTCGTAAGATTCCATTTCTTATAGAATTTGTGAGCTAAGTATTCCGTCTTGTCTTCATTGTTCAGAGACCAGAGGTCATCTTGAGTCAGAGGTCTCCTGTAGCCCTGGACTATCAAACTGAGGAGAGAATGGCAAACCAGAAATCAATAAAGACACACCCAAACAAATGATATACTTACAGAAACAATAAGAAGAGGGAAAGAAAAGACTTGGGGGGGGGGGGGGGGGGGGGGTTTACACCTGAAGGCTATCTCGCTTATTGGTGGACCAAATTTTACCATATTTCACACATATAATAAGCATAGTAAGGAGTCTTAAAATCCGTAATCAAACTGGAGAAAAAAGTTCGTTTCCATGGATACAGCGGCCATATTGGATATTGTTGACATATCTTACGTAATGAATACCGCACTTATCTTTCATGGAAATTGTTTGTTTTTTTGCATGTTTGTTAGCAAACATTAGGTCTAAAAATGTATTTGTTGATTTTGTCCTAAACGAATTAGACAATTTTTTAAGAATTTTTACCTGAGGTCGTATTCAAGTTTGCTAAAAATCTGTGAAAATCCACACTCCAGACACCACCAACAAAAATCTATTCCATATATAAAAAATTCAAAAAAGACAAATTTTTAATATTACATCTTCTCTTCATTCTGTGAAAATTTCATGAAGATTGGATGAAAAATAGTGGAGTAATTTTAAAAATAGCAGAGAAAAGGCGCGTTTTGAGAAAACGACTCATAAAGAAAAATAAAATATTGACTTTATGAGGAAACAGTGGTGACAAACACACCCGGTATGGGAAGAAATAAGGCTTTTGGGGGTTCTTATGCTATGAAATAGTTGTAGGAGAGGCTGAGGAAGCTAAAAATGCCTACAACTCAAATTCAATAATTTTGAACCAAATCGGGACCCCTCTTAAAACCTGCCAGAAGTGCACACCAAGCGCCCGTCAAAACCAGATCAAAGTAATTATAACAATAAAAAGATGTATAAAGGGCAGATCACATCCAAGCACCCACCAACCACCATATATTCTGCACAAGGCACACTGGTTTACATACTTTCTACTTTGAGGCACATCCTCGCATAAGACAGGTTACAAATGACAAACATATTTAAATAGAAAGCGATCAAATAGGAAATGGTACCGAAAATATGGTAATACTATGAGCAAACATGAGAATACTATGAGGAAACAAATAAGTGCCATATGCTTTCAGAGGACCATATTCTACACAAGACAACAAAAAAAAATACTATTTCAAAAGAAGGCTGTATCAACTCTGCCTCTCAGAGCCAACCCAGGCAAAGTCTGATACAAGATTCTCATCAGACAGATAGAGATACTCAATACGGTAACTTCCTAGACAAGAATTGAACCCAAGCAGTTTGTGGGCAACAACGAAGAGCCTAACCATTAGACCAGCTACCGGCAATCAATTTTCATCCATGAAGAACATAACATATTTACAATTCACTTGGTTTCTTTTAACTGTCAACCTCTTGGAATTTTTAAAAAAGGTCAAAAGCAAAAAACACAATAGCATGTATAAATGATGTTACAGTAGAATTAACACGAGTGTTCCAACAACCTTAGTACATCAAACTGATTCATATCAATCAATCTAATTGGGGAGGGGGCACCAGAAGAACAAAAAACTGACTAAATTTAAGATACAAACATAGAAAAGAGATATAAGACATTGAAAGGGGGCTCTCGTCGCCAAGAGATTAAGGTGTTGGCCTCTCATTCAAAGGTCCCGGGTTCAAATCTGGGTAGCGAACGGAAAATTTTCTTCTCTAAAATTGTCTCCTTTCACCTCCTTTCCTGCTCTTTACAGACCTGCCACTCTATGAAACCTCAAAATCAGGATCTCATGGAGAAAAAATCGGGATTTGGTGAAAAAAATCGGGATCAACAGCAAATCTGCCAAAGCTGACTTAAAATTTTTCCAGGGGTGTCCATAAATTCCTTGGCCTATATGCCCTCTGTGTGTCTTTTTTTTTGCGCGCGCGCGCGCGCGTGTGTGTGTGTGTGTGTGTGTGTGTGTGTGTGTGTGTGTGCGTGCGCGTGAGTAATCATTATTTTTTGTAAATCCTGAAGCATCGCGTCAAGAACTCCTAGTCCAAGTGTCTATAACCCCCCCTCACCCTCACCTTTACCAATAAGTCCCGAAATACCTGAACTTAAGTTGACCCCGTCAACGGACGGTCCCCGACACGCAGAACTCACACGGCGATGATATGTCACGTGACGCGACTGTGCGATTGAAACAATACTAACGGGTCCGACCGACTAACTGGTTCTGGTTACTGCACGTTCACACAAAACACTCGGATGAGCGACAGTCGTTCTACTTCAAGGATAACGACGGCGGCCGACCGACCAAATGTACCAACAAATCTCTTATCCCTCATGTGTATGTTAGTCTTGTCAGCGCAGTTACATGTAGTTGTGTAAGGGTTAGAAAGACAGTCGCTTGTCCGAGTGTTTGGTGTGAACGCGCAGTTACCAGACCTCGGACAATGCTTGTTTAGAAAAGTAAGAGCGGAACTACGAATATAATCGATTATTAAATAACGCCCAAATAGAAACAGTTACCAGGCTATCATCGGAGAATTCTGAGTGCGGGAAAAGATCATAAAGGAGAAGGCAGAGGAAGTTTTAAGAAAAATCCGACACAACAGCAGACTGGGACAAAAAATCGGGATACACGCGATCGAAATCGGGAAAATCGGGAGGATTGAGATTTGGGGCAAAAAATCGGGATATCCCGACTAAATCGGGATGAGTGGCAGGTCTGTCTTTAGCAATATTCTGCCGTCTGCTTTCGTCTCCTCTTTCTGCTCCCACCCCCTCACCTCCTTTGCCCCCTCCTCGGGGCTCCTGACTCTTTCTGCAGCCTTTCTACTGCTACTCCATGACTCCTTCTTACAGCTGTCTTTCTGCCACATCCCTGATCTTCTGGTAGGAAAGATCTACACCTAGCCTTCTCGGACAAGGGCGAAAAATCTTGCAGGGCCCGTGTGCAAGTTGTGCACGTAAAAGATCCCTTGCTGGTCTAAAATCAATAAGAGTAGGCTTCGGCTGCCACGCGGGCAAAATTCAAAATTTCCTACCAACTAAAAGTATTAGGTGTGTCCCGCGCACTCATATGACCTTATGCAGTTGCGAGCGCCGTAAAACACTTCGCAAAAAAAAAAAAAAAAACCCATTGAAACCATTATCAGCTTTTCATCATACCTGGTGAACCACCAGAAAGTAATCTGCGACAAGAAAGATGAATTCTTCTCTGGACTCGGATTCTGAAAATAAAAAAGAATATATACATAAGAAAAGAAATTCAAAAGAAAATGGCATTTGCTTTTCTGTGCCAACACTCTTCTAACAATCCATTTTCCCTTTTCTTTTCTCACAGTATATGCTTTGCAACAGCAAAATAAAAAAACCTGGTTTAAACACAAATATAAAAGTCTCCTGTTGACCAGGTAAGTCTCTTGTTGACTATTAAAAAGTCCCTTAATGACCTGCAAAAAGTCTGTAGTTGAGCAATTAAGTTTCGATTCAAAATGCAAAAAGTCTCTAGATGACAAATTCAAGTCTCTAGTCAACGTGCAAAGTCTCAGGTTGACCAAAACGTTTCCGGTTGACCAATTAGGAGCTAGCTTGACCAAATAAGTCTCTAGTTGACCAATAAAATCTCTGCAATAGACCACAAAAGTCTCCAAACTCGGGCATTATGTTTTTGTTTGTAAGATTTTTAACACAGCACTCATCTATAAATCAAATGCTCATAAAGCAAGGGACTAAAATGTCAGCTCTGGTAGAAATGTTCATAAACAGAATAGATAAAGAAAAGGAAAATGACAAACTGGGAAGGAAGAGGTCAAATCTGCATAATGGAGAAACATGTAGTGAAAACTGTAACAGCAAAAGACTGTTATGGATCACGCCTGTCTCGTTTCTCAGGACTTTTATAGAAAGGTTCAAACATATTTGAAATTGCATACTTATAACACATGTCAAATTAATCTCTAGCTTCACATTACAGCAAAGTAATTTTTTCTGTTATCATGGTCTCATGTAGCCTTTCAGTTAGGCAACTGAATCCCAAAATGTGCCTTCTTGAAACTAGGTTGTGAGAGGAATTGTCAAGACTCTCACTTCAATGAGCTCTGTCCTAGTGGAGATGGATGATAATTTTAAGGTCCAGCCTCTTTATTGCCTAGCAGCATTTAAAGAGGTGTTAATGCCATTCTTCTCGGAAAGCCCAATCTCTATGAAACTCAAAAGAACAAAAAAGGAACTTTTTTTTTCAAGCATCACATTAAGTGATTTGCATTTGCACTATGTCTACAGCAAAGTGCAGTTCACTCAGTCCATTTCAACAATTTTTTTAAAAACAAAAGGAAAAGGAAGCCAGAACATCAGTATGCTCCTGACATTGGCCATTTCAGAGAACAGCATACACTTACTTGGTCTTCACTTCCGTCTCCAACTTGAGGAGGATCATCTACAAACAAGTTCAGTATGAATGCAAACAACAAGCACGGATAGTGAATGAAAATGGAAGGAGGAACATCATCCTGTGAAAGAGAAACCAGATTAAATCCTCAGTTAATCCCTTCCCAATAAATAAAGAGCCAGTTAGAAAAAAACTATTTTAAAAAACTGCCTGAAAAATGAAGGCCATATATTCTAGTGTCCACTATTCCCAATCACAAATTATTGTAAATATTCTATACCCCCACTGACATAACTTAAAATGTTTTCGGAGGCAGGATCCTTCAACTATGTCAATCAGGGCCAACCCAGGCTGAATGGGATACAACATTCCAGGAGATAGACAGAAAAACTCTATTAATTAGCTTCCCTGCGCAGGAATCAAAGCCACCACTTCTGTGCCCAACAGAGAAGAGCCATCACCTCTTTAAGGTCTTAAATTGGCAATTAACTGTTAGCTTTGATGAAGAAGAGGTTAATCTCAGCGCCAAGTCAGACTTCATCTACCTATGGCCCTGGATTAAGCTAATTGTAGTGAGCAATCAGGAAGAATAATTCATACAATTACAAGAGAGTATAAAAAAGCATATTTTTTAACCTTTATTACCATTTCCCCTGAACCCATAAACTGCAAAATCTGTTCTCCTTGGTTAAATTTTGTCCCTTCCCCCCCCCCCCCCCCCCCCCCCACCTCCTTTAAATAAACCCTTAAAGCGAAATAATATCGTTTAAATACACATCCAGAACACATTGCAGGGCCATCCTTTCAGTTACTTTCACAGTAAAATTATTATTACAATCATAATAATAATACAATTAAAGACATTGAAGGATTCCGAACCTCTCTAGATGCTTGTCGAATGACACTAATGAGTCGCAGGAAGCCACAGAACAAGAACAACAGCCAGAACAAGACCAAGACACCTGAGCTTCGTACACCTTTCTTGCGCTCAATTCCCAAAATGAACAGAGCCAGCATCTGTAAAGTACACGACACAACATTGTATGAGCTTAATTCTGCACAAGCTTACACAAGAAAATGACATAAATTTCAATCTAAATAGTTCCTTCAAACAAGTAGCGTTTACCTGGTTATTCCCAATGTGTTGCAATGTTCACACAACAGGAACATGTTACAGCAACACGTTAACTTTTTTAAACATATCTGTAAGAGTTTGTGCATGTATTAGTTAGTGAGTGCATGTATGTGTATATACAGTTGTACATACTTACATAGATAAACACCCACAGAAGAAAAAGAAGACCTCTAGAGTCAAAATCATAACTTATTACTTTACCAATGTTACTGCACAAAAGACAATAATAACCTGCAACACACCTTCAATTTCAATTATTTTGATTTGACACTCATTTCAGCACTTCAAGACACAATAAACTACAATAATAGATCATTTGAAAATAGGGTCACAATATACGACGGTTTAGTCCACCCAGTCTTCCACTGCCTATTCTTGGCTATTTCACTACTGGTATATCCAGTCTTTACAAACTAGTAGAAAGTTCATCACTCACCATGGTAAACATGACTATGAGAGGAGAGACGATGTCAATGATAGCAATGTCATCCCCTTGGCCTTTCTCAATGCCTGCAAATATGCACTCAAAGGCAGCAAAGGCGATAAGTACACAAGTCACCACCTACATACACGAGGAAGAAAAAGAAAAAAAATTTTTACTTGATGGATTGTAAACACACTTACAGCACTAAAACAGGGGTCACCAAACTTTTTTTTTCAAAATAGGCCGGACAACTGAGAGAATGATGACCATGAAGTGCTTTGCGAGAAAAAATCAAACAAACATAAATCACAGAAGAAAAGGAAAATCAAATGTGTCACAGCACAGTGGAATCAGGCCCTCGTCAATTTTGAGGCCTAAAGAGTTATTGGAATCATCTTAAAGCTTGTTCATTTGCTTTGCTTTTTTAAAAATAATATCCATTTATCTTAGATACAGGTCAAGATATTGGCTATTGAAGGAGGTGGGGTCACCTGGTTTAAGAGGTAAAATTAGCAAAAAAAATAGCCAACAAAGCTGATATATTTCCTTAGCTTGAGAGTCCGTGGAAACTGAAAAATTATGTCTTTTATGCCTTTAATCAACGTTTTTAGTCAATTCCAAACAGAAATGTGTTCTTTACTGGGCATGAAGAGTGTTGAGCCAAAAAACAAAAATTCGATAAAAATTCCCAAACCTGCGGAAAAAGGCCAGTTTCTTGACTTTCAATATTTTGACGAGCACCTGATTTCACCGCGCTGCCTCACAAAAAAATACACAACAGAATCTATTAAACAACCAACCCGACCAAACGTAAGGACAAAAAAAAAGGAAGCAGAACTTAATTGCTCTTTCGGAACTAAATGACTTTTTGGGAACAAAATAGTGTCAACTTTTCTTCCAAAAGGCTAAGAGAGCTCAAAACTTGTTATTGTAAAATAAAGCAAAAGAGAAAGGAAGTCTTAATACATTTTTTTTTAAGCAAGCCAACTAGCAATTTCTTTTCCCCATTCTTTTTTTTTCTGCTGCAGCCTCCATGAATAAAAATGACTGGATGAAAAAGATCTTACCACTTTGAGTATGTTGCACCAATTCCAGCCAATTTTTTGGTTGCGCTTTCGAAACAGCAGATACAACCGAATTGGTGCCATGAGAAAAAGGAAAGCACATGGTATTAGGGCCAAGATAGACTTTTGAAAGCAGGGTGTGAAGTCTGGGGTGGTTGTGTCCCAAGTCACGTTGGTATCCTGAGAAGAGAGAAAAATATCATATGATTTTTCCAAGTTGACGATGGCTAAGGGATAATTATACAGCATTTGAGAGGTTAAGAAATAATATGGAAGAGGGTAAGGGTTGAGGGTATCACTTGATGTAACATCAATCAAGACCACATACTTCCGCTACAATCCAAGCCAACATACTGCTGATTGGAGTGAAGTGCCACTCCGTTGGGTATCCCTGGTACTACATCAGGGGCAAGGAAAAGTGGTGTAATGCTGATTAAAGCTGTGCTCACTTGACTTTACTGTTTAACATTCACCGTTTTTACCCTATTCAAACCGTAGAAGAGCCATTTCAATGTGCATGATTTTTACAGATAATGAATTGTCGTATCTATTTTTCCTCAACCCTCCGTAAAATTTAGAGCATATCATACCAAATCCTTGAAGTAAATACAGTAATGCTTTGTACTTGATGATTACCAGACAGAGTAATCAGTGGCACCAACAAGACTAATAAAACATGCCTCCAAAAAGTATTCTTTCCTATTCAATATTCACTAGTCACACCATTACCATGAATAGCTCAAGTGCCCATGACTCTCAAATATCAAAGCACAGAGGATGACTTTGCAAGAAAACAACAGTACAGTTGGCAGGTGCAATGAGCTCACCTTCCATTTTTCAAAAGTGTGAACCATTATGAATGGTGATGTGACAACTACTTTGTATCATGGCTTATAATGTAATCCACCGTTGTTTTGGGGTGGCAGCTTTTGTTGAGTGGGGGGGGGGGGTGTGTGTCCTTTTTGGATTTTTGATTTTGTTGGTGGGTTTTTGTTTTTCGATCAATGGTGTTGTTCAACCACCCACCAGACCACGCCCCGGAGGGGGGGAGGGGGTTGGGTTTTGTTGGGGTGTTTTGTTTTGTTGAGGTTTGGGGTTCTTTCTTTTTTTTTGGTTGTTTGGATGTCATTTCCGATTTTGAGCGTTCTGCTGAAACCAGTACACATGCAGACATGAACATGATTACAACTGTGAATTACACGTTTGAAAGTGAAGCCCAGCACATGACAGAAAACATTTCCAAGTCATCATCACAACAGCAACTCTCTCTCTCACCTGTCAACCTTGACAGTCAGAGCTATAAGGGCTGTCCCAGAAATAGCAGCAAAATGGCCATATTTAACAATAACTACACAGAACATATACAGCTCAACTTTAATTTGAACAGAATAAGACCAGAACTTCCCCCATGTGTCCTTTGTGTGACTATGCATATGAGACAGCAGTGGCGGTGGCTAGTGAAGGGCTTACGGGCTTGAGCCCCTCACCCCCACCCCGTCCCCACCCCTACTCTATCCCTTAGTTCATGAAAGTTTCTTAAATAACGAAATAAGCAGTTGAAACCGTCATGATCGCACGCAATGAACACACAGTTATCAGCTTGGCGGCTTGCCCGTTTATCCAATCACTGCTTACAAATATAGTAACCTAACAGCCAATCAAATGTCGTTAGGGCTCAGAAAGAATAAGCCGGTTCCCACGCCCGTCTTTAATGAAACTCTTCTTGTTAAAAGGTAGAAGACTTTTTTTTAAATAACACTGCACAGCGGGCTCACGCTCTCCCAGCCCTGACAATTGGGTGAAAGTTTACGACACACTTTCCCCTAGTGACACAGATACCTATGCGCCCATTGGGCCTTTGTTAGGCGCGTTCTATTTTCCGCAACAACACGACCCAATCCACCTCATAGACGGTATGTGTTTGGAGTGCTGTGTGTTTGGAGTGCTGTGTGTTTGTGCCGCTGAGATTTAACAGTTATTAGTTACATCAAACCACTTTGGAGGCAACTTTTTCTTCAGATAAAAACTAATTAGAGAAATTTGGAGGTGAGACGGCTTCGTCCCTACCATCCAGAAGCTTAACTTTAACTAAGAACAAAGAGATGGAAGACAAAGGTGACTCTTCTCGTTTGAATGGTTCTCAAAATGCCGTGGCTCGCAGTGAGTATAGCAAAATCATCACTGTTTTGTTCTTATTGCTTGCTTTTTGGTGATAAAGAAGTGGAAGAAACCTAAGCCCCACCCAAATTTTGGTCCACCCACCGCCACTGTGAGACAGTGGAACATCACCTTTTCCACTGCACAGCCCTAAATGACATCAGAGCTACACTTTTCCCTCCGAAACCTAACTTTGACAACACACTCTACGGAACATTACAGCAACTGCAGAAAACCTGCACTTATCACTACATGGCATTGGACAGAAGGGCGAGAGCTCAGATGTTGCTGGATCGATAACAACAAAAATAACTACAGTTCAGGGAATACTCGATTTGGGTGCACCATTTAAGGCATGATGCTTTAGTGCAGTGGGATGGCGAAATGTGTCAGCTGGTGGGTTCCCAAACAGCTGACAGATGACCACACAGCACATCAATGTCTGTAAAGCACTACTGGAAGGATGCCGGCAAACAGCACCTAACAAAATGGGAACTGGGCCTGCTATTGACTTCCAAGAACCTAATGAACGCTTTTTGGATCACAGTCCTAGTCTTGACCCTTCAGACTTCCATCTGTTTAGACCAATGCAGCGATATCTAGCCAGGGAGAAATTACTGATGACGCAAACCTTGGGGAACAAGTCAGCAATTGGCTTCAGTCGCTTGAAGTAAAATTCTACAGGGATAACATCCATTTACAAGAACTACTTGTGCAGATTCAAAATTTCTCATGGTAAACGATATGATATATTCGTAATCAGTTTAACACTGCTTTTGCTGAGATCTATTGAGCTGATGGCCGATGTTAAATAATAGAATCATTTATGCAAACTATGTAACTAAAATTAGAACAAATTCGGGACTCAACTGTCTCTATAAAATAACAAAATTAAGGCGCAGAAAAACAACCTTCTCACGAAGAATAAATCTCTAAACATTGAGCTTTCAGTAGGTCAGAGTAATGGTTTGCTGTGTGGAGGGGAGTGAAAGTTATCGATTCTAAAGTTGACAAAAAAAAGAGAACTTCTTCACCAACACCGGCAAAGTCGCTTTGGGGGGCTCTCGTGGCCTAGAGGCATAGGAGTTCACCTTTCATTCAAAGGTCCCAGGTTCGAATCCGGGTTGCGGTGGAAAAATTTTCTTCCTTAAAAATCGTCTCATTTCACCTCCTTTCCTCCTCTCGAGCAATGTTCTGTTATCTTCTTTCGCCTCCACTTTCTACCCCAACCACCTCACCCCCATTGCCCCCTCCTTTTGGCTCCTGGCTCTTTCTGCAGCCTTCTACTGCCACTCCTTGGCTCCTTCTTACTACTGTCTTTCAGCCACACCTCTGATCTTCTGGAAGGAAAGATCTACACCTAGTCTTCTCGGACAACGGCGAAAAATCTCGGAGGTCCCGTGTGCAAGTTGCGCACGTTAAAGATCCCTTGGTGGTCTAAAATCGATAAAAGTAGGCTTCGGCTGCCACCTGGGCAAAATTCAAAATTTCCTACCAACTGAAAAATGTTTAATGTGTCCCACGCGCTCATATGACCTAAAGCAGTTGCGAGCACCGTGAAACATTTACCAAAAAACAGAAAGTCGCTTCAGTGCTTATCAACCCCGATGACCCTAAGAAAGGGTGCTCCACGGTTGACTGCCGAGTCACGTCTGTCAACTAAAAGGCACAGAATCGGGTAAATAAAAAAAGGAGAGAGACGTCTGATGCCAGATCGAGGTCCCTCTGGAAAATTCGCATCAACACCAAGTCCAAGGTGCATTCAGCTTTCTCCCTCCCTCTCCTGCACACATGATATGACACATCATTTAAAAACCGTGTAAAACCAACACAATCAACTTAGGCTTCCTGTGGGTCAACTAGGTGCGATTCGCCAAGATGGATCTTGTTTTGCTTCATTTGCTTTTTTTTTTCTCTTTCTCGTCCCTCGACCCTTTACTTTAACATTTTGTCAATCAATGGACCATTGTTATAATAATATAATAATAATAATATATAACATTTATATAGAGCGCATTTCCAAAAAAGTAGCTCAATGCGCTTTACATTGGAATACTCATTTTTCAAAAACCTTTCTCCTACTTCCTTTCTTCTCATGCAATATACATTAATGCACGCGTACACACACACACACACACACACATACACACACACACACAGACTATTTTCATCCAGACAAAACAACTATAATGAAAAATAACGTTAAAAGCTTAAGGATAGGCCTGTAACCAAACATGCCTCCGAAAGCGTGTTATAAAAGAACTTTTTTTTCTTACTGTACAAGTTATAAGAAATCAGACTCGGGGAATTTATTATAAAAGCCTGCTTTAGTCGAAATCCTGTTATTAGCAAGATTGTTATAACTTTTTTTAGTGGGGCTCAAAGTACTCGTGTAGTGATAGGAGGAAATAATATGTGATTGCTCATGGGGGATGCGTTGAAAAATAAAAGGAAAGTTTGGCAAACTGGCCGTTTTAGTTGTATCTCAATCATGACAAAACTTTTTATTTTGTAGCAATTTTCTTGTTATTTATTTCTGGATCAGCCCTCGTTGCAGCACAGGCCTTGTTTCCGTGTATGGCTGACATACATCCTCAGCCATACTGGGACTTTCTTCAACTTCAACCTCTCTATTTTTTTCTTAAATTATGTAAAGGTCTATGAGTTTTACGCCCCCGTCGACACAATTTAGATCACTGAAAACACGGGCTTCGACCCTGTCTTTCAGAACCGACCCGGGCTGAAAGAGAGATGCACAACAGAAAGAATGAAACACAGTCGCACCTGCCCGAACGGCCACTTGTACATGTATAAGACAGTTATATGTACAAACAGCCTTTTCCTCCTTGCGGTTGTTTGTTTGTTTTAACATTATATTATACTGATACTGTACGAGAATCACGAGGCGTAGGCAGCCAGTTTTCTCCTCAACAGTGGATGGCCGTCTTAACGTGACAATCCATATGTACGGCAGCGGCAGCGGCAGCGGCAGCGGCACGGCAGCGGCAGGCAGCGGGACGATAAAAATCGCTCCAACAGAAATATCAATGTCTGAATCCATAAGTGCAGGACGGAGACAAAAATATGAATGTGGCAGAATAGGGTTGCCTGTGAAGAATCTCTGTGTGATGCAGTCAATTCATTTGACACGAAAAACTTTCTGAAACCATTGCACCCCTGTGTCGTCGTTCATCCACCCATTTTCTTGATATGCCCAAATGGTGCCTTCTGGGCTGTCCTGAATGGCAAAGGAATGGATGGACCTGTTCGTTATGCTAGTGACAAAAGATCAAGATACATGTAATTGCAACTTTACAATACTGGCGAAGTTACCCGTCGGCCGTGGCGAATTTACCCGACAATTGGTAACATTAGTAAAATGTATTTATTTAATTAAATTGATTGAAATAACAATTAAATACCTCTTCATAGAGATAATAAAGCAGTTAAATTAATGGAATCAATGCAAGAACCTAGAAAATATGGAAAAGATGGTGGTATGTGCCTTTTGACTTTCGCTCTTTCAGAAGTTCACGCACCCAAAATCGATGCTGCCTTCGATGTCTTTTACGTTCTTTCTTCTTATCAACCAGATGCCAAATCATCAGCAGTATTCGTCCTTGTTTCATTAACCTAGACAGTTTTGACTGGGTAGGTGCCATGCTGCTCAAAACAAAAAAGGCGCCAACATGCCTTCCCCAATTGAATTTGCCACTTGCGATATCGCACATTTCGTCCCGCTGCCGTTCCGCACATAATATGGGTTTAATGTGACTTGCAGTACCGCACATATCGTCCCGCTGCCGTGCCGTCCCGCACATATGGATTGTCACCTTTAGATCCTTTCAACAGCACTTGATAAAAATTCAACCCAAACAAGAATTTAAAAAAGTCTCCTGTGTGTGACAGCGACACCCCTAATACATGTAATAGTAATAGCTACACCGTAGACGCCGGTGCTTCAGCCTCTGGCCTTGTACGGGAATGATGTTCCCCTTTTCCGCATTTAGCCCATAACAAACATCATTTTTATATATATATATATATATATATATATATATATATATATATATATATATATAGAGAGAGAGAGAGAGAGAGAGAGAGAGAGAGAGAGAGAGAGAGAGAGAGAGAGAGAGAGATAGAGATAGAGATAGAGAGAGAGAGAGATAGATAGATAGATAGATAGAGAGAGAGAGAGAGGGGGGGGGAGAGAGAGAGGGGGGGGGAGAGAGAGAGAGAGAGAGAGAGAGAGAGAGAGAGAGAGAGAGAGAGAGAGAGAGGACAGGGGGAGCGGGAGGGGTCACAGTACCATGCCCTCAATACCTTGTTGGACATATCGTACCCCCCCCCCCCCTCCCAAAAAGTATCATATTGTCAGATTCAAAAGTGAGACCAGGAGATTTGCAAGCCTTTGAAACAGTTGCCTTTTGTTTAGGGTTCACTTTTTTGCTTGTAGTTCACGTGATTTAAACCCCCATAGATACAATTTTGATCATTTACAGACAACCCGGGCGGAGGGGGGGGGGGGCTGCAACATCCCAGCACTGAGCTGTCATAATCTATACCTGGCTAGTAAGACATCAGAATCAAATAAGTTAGATTTTACACTGTGATCATAGACAGTTAATGTTTTACGCCCCAATTGACACAGTGTTGATCAGGAGGCAAACTGCTGCAAGCCTGCCTGTCAGGGCCGACCTGGACTGGGAGAAGATACAAAGTCCCAGCAAATAGACGGCGATACTTGATTTATTTTTTTTTAACCTCCCCATTCAGGAACTGAATCACATCATGTGACAGCCAAGCGCCTCACCAATACACCCCAGACGGCGGTCTCAGTGGATATACATGTAATCGTGTATATGATATAAATATTATCTTACACAGATAGATGTGTGTGTGCGCGCATGTGTGTTGTCTGTCAGTGTCTTTTTGAGAGACCAAAAACATCCACATGCGCTCACTGCAGCCTGAGAAATCAACTCATGACCAAGTAGAAGAGAGTTCTGTCATGTGTACATGGCATCATACAAACATGTTACTGTGGGCCTACTGTAAAGCACAGAAAATTTGAGGGGAACTTTATACCCTACAGGAAATAATAAAAGGCTATTTTATTAGTCAGAGAACTCATTCCTTCATCAGGGCACCAAGCCATCCGCAATGGGCACCCGGTATAAGAAAAATGTATCCACGGATGAGAAAGACAAAAACTGGAACACGACTCCTTCAAGTCAGACTTCAGAGAACCCTTTCCCCCTTTGTCGGACCGAGCTTAAGTAAAAGAGTAAAAAAAAAACTCTCCAAGGATGAGATGGACAAAAACTGGAACACCACTCCTTCGAGTTAGAGTACCCTTTCCCCCATCGGCGGACCGGATTAAAAAGAGTAAGAAAAACCTCTCCAACGAAGAGATTGACAAAAGTGGGGCACCACTCCTTCAAGTCAAGTCGGAAAACCCTTTGCCCATATTAGCGGACCGAGCTAAAAGTAAAAGAGTAAGAAAGTGGGACACCACTGCTTAACATTTCTAAGCGTTCTACCTGCTGACTGAATTTGATATTGAACACACAAGAACCAGAAGTTCTCAATCAAGCTGAATACTTCTATTTCAGTTCACGAATGATGGATGGACCTGCAACAATTTTGGACACAATGGAAACAAGATCAATACTGTTATGTAATGCAGTACTGTGGTTTACAGCGAGTCAGCACGATAAGCACTACCTCTTAGTACAAGTTACGAGATGACCATTATCACAATACAGGGTATTTGATTCAGGGTATAAAAAAGAAATAAACCACACGCGATAAAGACTATTATTTTGTTATTGAACGGATCTAAATAACAATAACGTAAAATAAATCTGGGAAAAAAAAGTAGTAGTTGGCCACACCTGAACACCAACCACCTGCGCATGATAAAAAGTCATAAAACTATTTTGGGAGCACAAACCATCACAGAGATTATGATGTCTGTTACCAGATTGAAAGATGTGCACAAACACGATATCTTAGGGAATGGGTTTAACACCCCTTTCAACACTGAGAAGTTTCTTTACGCCCAACAGGACCCAGCAAGGCTGGTAAGAGCAGGTGCATTGGTAATCTGCACAACCTGTGTATTCCACTGTCAAAATAACATTAAACAAATTAATTTTACCAACAAGTACATACACACAAGGTCTACTTTTACTATTACCCCAAATAAAATTAATAGGCGAATATCTTAAGCTGTGCATTTCACTAGGGGGGGGGGGGGGTTAAAAACTGCAACAAAGATGATTTTGAAGTCATTAGAACCAGAAAAACCTTCCTCTATAACATACAGAAAAGGGGTATGAATCGGAAAGGTGAAAGGAGTACATTTGTTTAATATGACCTTTAATGGTATAGTACCGAAATAGTCAAATATCGATGCCAAACTATTTTAAAATAGCACGACATATCTTACAACGCATCAATTTTACATCACTGCACGGGACTCTGTTCCTTGAAGCTTATGTTTCCCATCCTAACTGGGGGACTTTGAGTCCTCATCCCTCCGATTTTTTGGAGAGCCAAAATAGTAGAAGTAGTAATGTACATTGAGTAATCGATATCTTGTAACCACGAGAACTAAATATTTACAAAGAGATAGGCTACAATTGACATGAAAGACAGTGAGGGGGGGGAGAAAAGGAGGAGGCGGAGGAGGCGGAGGAGGAGGAGGAGGAGGAGGAGGGGGAGGAGGAGGAGGAGGAGGAGGAGGGGGGGGAGGAGGAGGAGGAGGAGGAGGAGGAGGAGGAGGAGGAGGAGGAGGAGGAGGAGGAGGAGGAGGAGGGAGAAGGAGAAGAAGGAGGAGGAGGAGGAGGAGGAGGAGGAGGAGGAGGAGGAGGAGGAGAACAAGAACAAGAAGAAGAACAAGAAGAAGAACAAGAAGAAGAACAAGAACAAGAAGAACAAAAAGAAGAGGAAGAAGATAGCCACCATATGTAAGCGACATTTCAGGGTTGGACAAAACAATTTCAGCCAACATTCATTAATAATTGATGAAATATTGTGTTACAGCCCTCGACGTTAGTCTAGAGCAACTGGAACTGTGTACTTACAGGCAGGAGAGCAATCTATCTAGTTCATTTTTCTTGCTGGTGCATTTCATGTATCTGCAGTATAATTTGCATAAATATCCCACAGTTTTGGAGAAGCACGTGTGGGGCTGGTCTCTTGTCCATGTAAATGGAAGAGAGTTTACCAGTGTTAATTAAGTTTTCAGCCCCAGCACTGTGGCTGAACAAATGGTATCTGAAAGACCACAGCTTGACTTCAAGTTCAAGATAATCTCTTTAAAAAAAAGAATGACACTCTGTTGCATCCCAGTTTTCTCGCTCCCAGAGGCTTCCATGAACCACCTGGAAAGTGGTAGGTTTTACACTGATGACCGAGGTATATAAACTTCTAAACGTTTTTCTTAGTTGAGTAGGTGTGAGCGCTTCTGTGATCCCCATGTCATGAAATGTTCTTTCTCCATCTGGAGTCATTTATTGTGGTCAAAGTTGAATACCTAAGTCTGAACACAGCTATGTGCTATGGTCGTGAATATTTCCAGTGACTCAGTGAGTAACCCAACAGCAGCACTCAGTTTTGAACATCTGACTCTGAGTATGGGGGAGGGGGGGGGGCAGAGTCCCAGTGCGTTCAGTGAGTTCACAAGAAGCCTTGAGAAGAGAGAAGAGGCGATGGAAAAATACACAAATTTCTACCCTTAAAGGAGCAATCATTTGTCTTTTTCGGCTGACAACTATTTTCAGATGTGAATTGTAGTACATAAATATATTGACAGTTTGAAGAAACAAAAAGTCACCAAGTTAGCGCGTGTTCTTCTCCATAAACATCCAAGTTAGATTTACTGATCAATAAGCTTCTTTTCCAATGCAGATTTTTGATCACTTGGTGAGCTGCCTTGACAATTTGCTTCGCCTGGCATCCTTAACGGCCTACTTTGGTGTTTCATAAAATTATCGTATTCGTATATAATTGAAGAAGCCGATTACTTAAAATGTAAGTACTCCCTATCAACCTCCGCTATTATGTTAAGCTTTCCCTTGCACCCCATCAGTTCTTTCTTTTTCAGGTACTGTGGCCCGTAATATAAACATATTGTGCCGTTCACCTCATACAGATGGTCTTTCAAAATGGTCATCAGATCCTGAATATTTGATCTGATCATATTCATTTGCCTTCAGACAGGGTACAACATAATGAACGGCATCTATCTTTAAAGCATCTTGAGGTCTCAATGATGTCCTCACTTTAGTGGATGCTTTAAAATGTTGAAGTTGCGACTGAATAAAAACAACCGAGAACAGTGGTTGTCTATTCGTCCTTTCGCAAGCGAATGACATTATACTGTCCTCGGAGAAATTCGCACCCGCAACCGCCGCGCGCGCGCAACTTTTGCCCTCAGCGCAACGTTTGCCATTTTCGTGAATTCGCGAATTTTAGCTATTTTTCCGCAGAAGTTGGAAAAATAATAATAAAATTTCGTTAAAAACCCCGAAACTTTCTTCCACAACTAAAAATAACGACGCCAAGGGGGAATTCGCTCCTTTGCACTACGCGGTGTCCAGTAACAAAAACAAAAAAGAGTAAATCTTCACTCAGAGTAGAGCGGTACGCACGGCATTGTGGCGAAACAGTGGGTCCTCGACCGGCAAGCACGATATGCCTTTTCGCACTTTACACACTGGCACATGTACTATATCAAGGCTACATGACATTAGATCTAGTCTACTAATTTTGATTACACCGGTGCGGTTAAAGTGGTAAAATGACACCGTAGGTTTTTCCAGAAAAGTTCCACTTGTACCGTATTTAATTATTGTGTCACATGTTGTGTATGCATGTTTTTCATTAATAGGCCTACTATTATTTTAAAAAATTTTTAAAGTAAAGCGCATAGAAGAGTAATTGTAACACGGATTTGCGCGATAGAAACGTCATATTATTATACATAAGTGAATGATGTAATATTACGGGATTTCTTTTTTTTTTTGGGGGGGGGGTGTAAGAAAAGTGTAAAGGGGCAGGGGGAGGGGGGGGGCAAAAAGTCCCAAAAGAAGGTGTAAGATATATCTCACACCAGCCCAACGTCTGCGAGAGTTCAATCAAGGACCTGACGCATGTGTCAGGGGACAAACTGTTTTTGTACACCATGCAACCTCCATGCAGTTTTGGGTTTTTTCGGTAGACATTCACATTTAATTTTTGATTTTGATGTAACAAAATATGTTGGTTAGTTTAATTGCAATGAGCACCAATAAATGTATTCCAGTAGTTCCATATCATTTTTTTAGCTATACTATACACGTTTTGCAACTTCTTTTTTTTTAACTTTTGCTATTTTTATACACGTTTTGCAACTTTTCTTTTTTTTTTTTTACTTTTGCTATTTTCAAATGCAACTTTCTCTGAGAACAGATTATAGGCCTCTCTGACTTTGAGTGCAAAGTTTTCTTTTCAGACCATAAAACATTCAGCAGGTGCTAAAATGAAACTCTTGGAGACTTAACCGAAGTTCGTGTTTTAGCCAGTTAAGCTTCCTGGACAGTGACTACTCTTTCTATGTTTTGCAAAAAGATGTTGCACTCATGTAAGATCGGTGACATGGAATGTGCACTTGGCACCCTTCAGTCACATCTATATCTTTGTATGTTGTACAACTGCTAGAAAACCATTCACACCTTGTTATGTCAATTGCACAAAGGGCAATCCTTTAGAGGGAAATTACACCGAAAACAAACATCCAATGAAAAGCTGTGACTGAGACTTTTTACATAAAAGCACAGATACCGATGACGAGTACCCCATTTTCGGGAATATCCGAACAAATTACGTAAATATTCTCGCCTCAAAGCGAGTATGGTAAATTGATTTGGTTGTAATATAAATTTCTCTTTTTTTGGCAACTTTTAACGCATTTTAAAACGATTTCCTCCACGATTTCGATGTTGATTTTTAGTATGTTATTACACGCAATTTTATCTGTCGAACCATATAAGTTTTGTTTTTGTACCAATTTTTTAGGGTCTACCCTTACCTTTTTTCCACTTCCTCTATAACGCTACCGTTCAAGTTCAAGAACTACCAAATGAAAAATCACAGTCTTGTAAAATTTTATTAGAGAATTCTCTCAAAATATTCACAAAATATATAACAAGTTCCTTTGCAATTAACAATACAAAATGCATCAAGACTCAACAATGTATGTACATGATTCCTTCTGAAAAACTCTGGGTTATTTTTTTTTTTTCATTTTTCTTTCACTCGCTCTACTTTCACATGCATGGACACAGACACACACACCATTTGCTCCTATATTTAAAAACAATATTTGAAATTACTTCAACACTAAGACAAGAAACGAATCAGTCTTCTACATAATATAAATGGCAAATGAACACAGTGAAAGTTCAACGAGGAAACACAACAAGTACAAATTCATTTAATCGCAACTTAAAACCAGGAAGAGTGACAAATTGTATCATATCAAATTCACTGCAAATTTATTCTGAAACAGTATAAAAATGGCAGAACTGAGCAAAATAGATCTATCACAAGGCTGACAAGGTTTTTACATAGATCATAGAAAATAGAGAGAGAGCAAACTAAAACTCGTGGACTAATTTTCGGAACAAAGGGAAAAGAAACCTAACCAAAGTACCAGCCAATCACACATAGTATACTGAAAGCCTGATGTCAAAGGGGATTCAAAAGGAATTACTTTAAACAGTTCAGCTAGGTGACGAAAATGCACCTGACCACAGAAAAGAAATACAAACATGTTTGTTTGAGTTTTAAGAAAGCACCTCAACACAATTATAATTATTATACATGTAGTAATTTGTGTTACAACACAATGGAAGCAGGCATTCGTCAGTTTTTCGGTATATGGATTATTGTAATTAGTATCATTTTACAGATTGTTTATTTGTCTTGCTTGTAATTTTAAAAATACCCATCTGTCTTGAATAGAAGAAATCGAGATATTTGTGATTAAAAGAGATGGGCGTCATCTTGTATCAGAGGTAAAATTAGAATGGAAATGGCAGCCAAAGTTTGAGGACTTCCAAAGTGTCAGTGTCCTTGCAAATGGCAATTTTACGGGGGGACCTTTTATAAGCCTTTAGTTTTAGTCCACATTTTTCAGTAAATTACATACAGAAATGTGTTTTTAAATGGACATATAAGGTGTTGCCCCCCCCCCCAAAAAAAAAAAAGAAAAAGATTTAAACTTGCCCAAACAGGCTAAAATAATTTTTTCTTTGATTTCATTATTTTTACAAGTGCCTGATTTTACCATGATGCCACACATTTAGTACTGAGAAAAAGCAAAGACAAACAGACAGAAATGAACAAGAGAAAGCACAGAAGAAGTCCTCAAACCATCTGCGTAAAGAGCCATGAAATAATACACAACTGGATGGCCTTCTTATTAATTCGGTTTGGAGAAAAGGATGCCTGCATAAAAATGGTCACACAACACTTTTCAAAAATTGACATGGCGACCTTCATTTATTCACTGGGCTATGAAGTTAGATCTAGATTCTGAAACAAGATAGAGACAGCAATATCTTTTTTTTTTTGTGTATATTTGGTAAGTGTTTCACGGCGCTCGCAACTACATAAGGTCATCATATGAGCACGCGGGACACATTAATGTCTTCAGTTTGGTAGAAATTAATTTTGAATCTTGTCCAGGTGCCGGCCAAAGCCTACTCTTATCGATTTTGAACCATCAAGGTGTCTTGTAACAAGCGCAACTTGCACACAGGACCTCCAAGATTTTTCACCCTCATCCGAGAAGGCTAGGTGTTAGATCTTGTCTACTCTAAGATCAGGGGTGTGGCTGAAACTGAAAGACAGAAGTAAGAAGGAGCCAAGAAGAAGCCAAAGAGTAGCAGTAGAAAGGCTGCAGAAAGAGTCAGGAGCCACAGAGGTGGGCAAAGGGGTGAGATGGTGGGGGCTGAAAGTGGAGACGAAAGCGGACGGCAGAAAAAGGTTAGAGAGCAGGAAAGGCGGTGAAAAGAGAAAACTTTAGATAAGAAAACTTTCCGTCGCCGTCAGGTTTCGAACCTGGGACCTATTGAATGAGAGGCAAACACCGTAACTACTAGACCACAAGAGCCCCTCAGCAATATCTGGTTCTGATCCGATCATACTTCCTCAACAATGAAAAACCAACCTGGAAACGCTCAAAATGTTCAGAACACTCGCACAACCCACACTTACATACTTTTGCCACTGAGCATATTTTTGCCATTTCTCCCAGTTAAAACCTTCAGTGCCATTTGTTTATAAAAATCATGCAGACTTCATGTTCAAGTAACATTCAAACACATACAGAAAACTCAAAACTAATTGCATCTCACCAAAAATTATGTGTTATCTGACAATATCAGTAATAACAACCATCACATTAATATGTGGCACGACGCAGTGGAATCAGGCGCAGGTCAATTTTTGGACACGTGGAATTATTGTTAGGTATCATTTTAAAGCTTTCATTTGTTTTTCTTTCGGTGAAAAAAAACGTATCTATCATGAACAGAAGTCGAGACATTTGCGATTGAAGGAGGTGGGGATCGTCTGGTTTCAGAGGTAAAATTAGCAAGAAGATGGCCGCCAAAATATAGCGACTTCCAAAGCTTGAGAGTCCTTGGAAACTGCAAATTTACATTTTTACATTACGGTGTTGAGTCAAAAAACAAAAATTTGATAAAAATTGCCAAACGGACTGAAAAATTCCACTTTCTTTGATTTCATTATTTTGACGAGCCCCCGATTTCACCACAATGCCTCACATATGTTTGCGAACTCATCCAAGTCACTACCTCACCTCAGCATACAATAACTGTGAGCGGAGTGTCACATGACTTTGGATGACATGGACAACATAACATGCCAGCTTGATCAAAAGGTTTCAGCTTATTTTCCATCAGAGACTAGTATTTATAAACCTTTACCTCCCAGTAAGTGGCCTTAGATGACACAGAACTACAACAAGACTGTCATCTTTTTGCTGTCACAGCGCTGCATTGACTTCGTTCCACTTTTTCCATTGTTTGTACTTGCTCTCAAAGCATCTGCTTCGGCATCCTTTGAGTGCTCCACCGCTTGTCACAAATCATGTTCAAGAATTATCAAACGTTTCACAGTAACTGCTGTTCGTATAGGCAATGAAATGACACAAGAAGTTATTTTTTGTATGACAAAGTCTGAATAAAACAAGAAGCTCAGTCAGTATCAAGGCAAATCAAGGCAACAAACAGAAATAAGAGAAAAGTAAAGACATGGGACTCGTATGATGAGTGGTGCCTTTTAAACAACAAATTTAAGGAATACCATTACGTTGCTTGGAAGTTCAGGCATTTGTGGACTTGAAAGCCTAGCAAATCTTTCTTGAAAGAAACACAATGAACAGAAAATATAACTTTAAAGAACAGCTGAAATAGCAGTGCAAAGTTCAAATGAACTTTCTGTCACCAACAAAAGAGCATTTTCTAAGCATTAAGCTTAAACGCCTGGTTCATGCCACACTTTTTTAAATGCATTTTTACATAAAATCATTGCAGTACCCCCCCCCCCCCCCCCCCAAAAAAAAAATTATAAAAATAATACTCCAAGAAATCAGTGATGTTCTGACAAACTTTGCTCCCAAATTCCAGTCCTAGCCTTGTACAAAGCACTGTGCATTTCCATCATACACCACTGTTTGGCTGTGGGCTCCAAACCTTTCAAGGCTGCCCCAATATACTGAGAAAAATAGTCTTCTTCCGATTTATTATTGTATTCCGTATCGTCCGTGACACTGTGGTTCACATCTCCATTGGAAGTGACGTTATCTTCCATTCTCCTTTTCCTGCTGCTTGAGGCACTAGGTCTCGATGAAGAAGCCACAGGATGGTCATCACTGAGGCAAGAGTTGTCTGCCTCTTCCACTTTTTCAACAACAAAGTTTTCCTGTTGATAAAAATACAAAATACACATGAAAAAACAAATAAATAAAAACTGGCGACTATGCAGGCTTACTTTGGTCAAAACGATTAAAAGTAGATACATTTACTTTTTTTAATGTATTTATCTGAAATCAAATTTTGACACTCACGTGGTACACAAAGTGAAACTGTTTTAGTGTTGAGAAAAACATTTTAACTGAAAACAAAACCAAAAAATTATGATATTCTGTATGTATTAGGGCCAAAATGTGTCAGTCTAAAGTTGCTTATCTAAAAATCAGTTTTGCACATAACGTCTGTAAGACAAAGAAAAGAAAGACCCCTTTTTTTTATCTAGCTCAGCTACAATAATGACTCCCTCTTCCTGTTTTCTTTATCGGTTTATGATGACTCCATCGTCCATCCTGTTTTCTTTATCAGTTTATGAAATAAAATAGTTCCCAAAAAGATGCAATTAATGCAAAAAAATGAGACAGCAACCATGATTTTTCTTCTCTACTGATTCCAGTTATAATCAACTACTAGCGATGGTAAATCTATATAAGATTCTTACATCAGTGATTCCTAACAAATTGCTACAGCCATCTTCAGAGTTTAAAAATTAACGATTGTTCTTCGGCAGGCTGGTAGGTTAACACATACTTCCAATGTACTTTTTCATACTAAACTTAGTTAGTAGTATAGGGATTTACGGCGCTCACAACTGCATACGGTCATATGAGCGCACATACTAAACTTAAACTAAAGTAAATGCAGTCTTACTCTAAAACATGACAAGAATAAAGCTTAACACTCCAGAAGTAATGTAAAAAATAAGAACTGACAATGAGAGTCAATCGTCATCATAGAGTGCCAGCAGACATCCATGATCATGGTTTGTCCCTCTTTCCTCTACTCAGATACTCTTTAAAAAAACACAACCCATATTGTCCTGATCTTTCGCCATTACCTGTCAGTACAAGTTCTTTAGCAAGTTGTTTTCGTTCCATCCCTGGCCAGACTCATTTGCCTTCAACTTTTCCAAGATGTTCAAGGCCCTTACGTACATTCAAGTGATTTAGAAACTGCATTTCGTCTCTTCCTATTGTTTTTATTAGTAAGCGGCCCAACTGAGCTTCTCTCATTCTATCTCATTTGGTTTCCTTTCCTCCCATGTAATTCTCAACAGTCTCCTAAATCCCATTTCTGTTGCTTCAACTTCAAGTTATTTTTACAATCTTTGGCCCAGAATTCACAACCATATAAAAGAGTTGACGATACAGTCTTTTTAAACTCTTATTTTGATTGTCATTAAGATAATTTTGTTTTTCGGGGTTGGACTAATTCATTTATCTGATATTATCTTTAACTATTGCAATGCTTTGTTTTATTTATGTGACACATTTAGTTAGCATCTGATGTAATGTTGAATCTGTTGATCTTTTCATCTTTACTGATAAGATTACAAATAGGAATTCCAGCTTTAAAATAATACTATGCATTCTGTTTTCTTTACATTTAAAATATCACCCGTCCATAAGTTCACTTTCTGTAACAAAAATAGTAGCAATTGAAGGTCCTTTTCCAAATCTGAAATTAAGACTGTGTGATCAGCACCTAGTGTAATTAAAAGACCTGGACTTTTTTTATATTTACAAGTAATAATTGTTTTATTGAATGGAGGTCTTGGGACATAACACAGCCTTGCCTAATCCTCTGTCAATCTGTTAATCTCTGCTGCCTCCCCCTCAATTCCTGCAGCAGTGTTTTGCTGCCAGTAAAGATTTCTAATAATACTTGAACTTTTTCATCTATCTCTAAATAATAATAATGTGGCGTCGGTGGCCTAGTGGTTAGGCTCCCGGACTCGCAACCGTAAGGTCGTGGGTTCGAATCCCGTCAGGGACCCGACGTTGTGTCCTTGGAAAGGCATTTTACACAAATTTTCCTCACTTCACCCAGGTGGGAATGGGTACCCGGCTATAGACAGCGAAAGATCTTGTCAGTTTGTTAGTGTTTGAGCACTTAATCAGCTGCTTGCACTGTATGCTTCCCAGGAAGCTGAGAATGTTTCGGAATGTTCTATGGTCTGCTGGGGTAATAATATAGTGTAAAGCGCATAGAGCCTGCTGTTGAGCGGGGATATGCGTTATACAAATGCTATTTATTATTTGTGGCGTCGGTGGCCTAGTGGTTAGGCTCTCGGACTCGCAACCGCAAGGTCGTGGGTTCGAATCCCGTCAGGGGCCCGACGTTGTGTCCTTGGGAAAGGCACTTTGCACAAATTTTCCTCACTTCACCCTGGTGGAAATGGGTACCCAGCTATAGACAGAGAAAGATATTGTCAGTTTGATAGTGTTTGAGTGCGTGAAATCCGCTGCTTGCACTGTATGCTTCCGCGGAAGCTGAGAATGTTTCGGAGTGTTCTATGGTCTGCTGGGGTAATAATATAGTGTAAAGCGCATAGAGCCTGCTGTTGAGCGGGGATATGCGCTATACAAATGCTATTTATTATTATTATAATAATAATAATAATAATAATAATAATAATAATAATAATAATAATAATAATAATAATAAATAGCATTTGTATAGCGCATATCCCCGCTCAACAGCAGGCTCTATGCGCTTTACACTATATTATTACCCCAGCAGACCATAGAACACTCCGAAACATTCTCAGCTTCCCGGGAAGCATACAGTGCAAGCAGCTGATTAAGCGTTCAAACACTAACAAGTTGACAAGATCTTTCGCTGTCTATAGCCGGGTACCCATTCCCACCTGGGTGAAGTGAGGAAAATTCGTGTTAAGTGCCTTTCCCAAGGACACAACATCAGGCCCCTGACGGGATTCAAACCCACGACCTTACGGTTGCGAGTCCAAGAGCCTAACCACTAGGCCACCGACGCTACGTAAAAAAATAGTTCACTGTCAAAAGCCTTAGAGTAATCAATAAAATGGAGTATACAGAGTTTACTATGCTTCATTATAGCTTTCTACTTTTACATTATAATTAAAGTAAATAATGATACTAAATAAGATGAAATGGTCAGATGATTTACTTCCCACCAAATACACAGTCAGTTTTATGGTACTATAAAATCAAGCATCATTACAATAATGTATCAGATCAAATGGAAGCAAATACCATATAATCTCTAAAGGAGGTCTGATCCCTTTTCCTATTATGTATGCACCAAGCATCTGTACAAATGTATCTATAGCAGGGTTTTTTTTAGCCTGGTCCCGGTGAGTTCCTATGTTTGAGTGATCCATAAACTTAAAGCCCTTAAAAATACCTGGGGGGGGGGTCCAAAATCCTACCAAGCAAAACACTTAATAAAATAAAACAGAACAGTCTGTAAACTAAACAACACTTTTTTAAAGTTCTCCCCTGCATGAATACCTACCGATGCTGACTTGGAACCCGGAGCCACTTTACTGGGCAACAGAAACTGCAAACGCTCTAGAAGGTAGACATCCCTTGAGCCAGGTTTGGCCGCTCCAACTTCACGTAGTCTCTTTCGAGCCTTCACGTAAGAGTCGTTCAGATTTTTAAGCTTATCTTTCACTTGTCGATCTGTAGGGGAAAAAAATTATGATAAACTTCAGATAAATATTTTTTTTAAAACAATGAAATTTCCAGATGATTGTGTGTTATTGATTAGAGTATTATTACTGGAACAATAAAAATTAGCCACTCCCACAGGGAAAGCATTTTCATGAGGCAGCGACAATATTATGTTATAATGCACTAACTGTGTAACTTTTTTTTTCAGGGTAAAATTTCACCAAGCAAAAAAATTTTCAGAGCGAAATTGAAACAATTTCATTAAGGGGCTTCAAAATCAAGCAAAGCTATTATAAAACTAACAATGGATGATTATCCCTGATGTGAGAGTAAAAATTATTGAGAACAGGCAGAACAACCTCAAAATCAAAAATGATTTTACAACACCAAAAGAAACAATTTTACCTATTTCTTCAAGTAATATAATATGGGAAGAAGAGCATGAATATAATAATATTCGATATGTCTATTAAACTCATGTTGATAAAATGTCTTCACCATATTGGCCAACATAACAGTATAACAGAGATCTTTTTCAAAATGTCAATTTAAAATAGCAATAGAAAATAAAGTACATTGCTCTTCTTATTTTACTAATTTTTTTGAGAGGGTAAAGAGATCCTCATTTTATGCTTTGACCAGGCTTTTCTTCATAAAATTAAGGAAAATTTCCAAAAATGAAAGCGAAAGACCTACCATTACTCAAGACAAAAAAAAACTATCCACTGACATCTTAATATTTTAGCTATTAACGTTGTATGTGGATTGAATTTTCAGAAACGTTAAGATGCAACAAAAGTGAGCAGCAAGTATCATAGCCACAGCATCAGCATCACATTATATTATACAAACAGGATTACAGGAATGGTCTTTTGGTTTTCAAGCCAAACTCGGTTCAGAACGGATTTTTTTTTTTATCAACAAGATGTCACCATGAAAATTCAAATTGAGAGTACCCAAGAGAACCCAATGTTCTTTGAAAAGGAACTAGAAACATTTTCACAAATGGTGCATGAATAAAATTACACGAATTTCTGGTTCCAGATTAGTAAAAATATAAAAACTTATTTTGCTCCCGGCTTGTCTCATTTTAAAACAAGACTTTTACTATGAAAAACTTATCATTATCGGAAACATAGCTACTGTTTTTATCAATAAAGACACTAACTGTGTAAATTCTGAATGATTCTTTCCAATTAAGTGAAAAAAAAAGAAGATGAAGAAGAAATGAGGCTGTTGTGCAGCTATTGCAACCAACACAAAGAACTGTACTCACTTGTTTTTCCAATCGCTTGGGCAATTTCTTCCCTGGCCAGCTGCTTTGCGCGGATATTCTTGTAGTCTGGGTCGGTAATGTCCCATAAGACTCGACGTTCTTGCCACATGTTGATCATTACTTCTTCCTCCTGAGCCATGATGAGAGAAGCAATGGCAACCTAAGCCACAGAGCCAGAGCTAGCAGGCAGGCAGTTGACTAGGCACTTATTATGATACGTAGACAACAGTAATTTCTATTTATACAAAAAGCAACACTAAAAAAACCAGTTCAGCTATCCACCTTTTCTTTTTCTTAAAAAAACTTGCGGCTGTGGTCTTCAAGTTATAAACTTTTACTGAGAGAAAGAAACGCGCGGATCATCAAAGTCAAATGAGGAGTAAAATTCTCTTAAAAACAAGAAACTGCAGTTGAACTTTTTTATTATGGACAAAAAAAGATGATCTATTTAGATTTTTTTTTATGATACAAGTACTTTTTTTTTTTAATAGAGATCTATTGATCACTGTGAGCTGGACTGTTATGAATACCCTGGATTCGATTTCTTCTTAGAGGTGCGACCCATACGATTACGACAGAGACGATTATTCCTCTTACTCTTATCCCCAGAGTGACTTACAAACAGTCCTGATCTTGAACTGACGAATCTTCTACATAATTATAATACAGACTTTTTGAAAAATACCACTGACATAACTCACTCGCCATCGGGTGGAAGTCTCTTCGGAACATTCTGCCATCAGCAACCAATAACGGCCAACAAAACAAGAAACCCCAATGTCCTAGTCAACCGGCGTTGCCTGAGCTCTCATGCAGCGTCAGCTTTGCGCAGCGTCGGCCGTCCACCGACCTATTTTCTTGCTCTAGTCGTCTGGGCCGCCGCCGACCGCGTGCGCGCGCAGGTTTTGCGTCGAAGTCGAAGGTCTCCTTGGCCTGCCAACCGCCAGCTTTGCAAACAGCGGCGAAGGCGCAACCAGCGGTCGGCGATAGTATCACGCAAGGCGAATGAGGTCGGCCGGAATTTGCCGCCCTCGCTACGCGGCGGTGGGGTACACGCTACGCGTGTTGCCGCGTACAAACCGACCTCGCTGAAACAAGGTCACGTAAATGAAATTCACCGAACTCGTCGATTCGAACGGAAAGGGCAGCAAGAGAGAGGTGGTCGTTTTCGTTGTGTGATAATAGCAATCATGATACTATATTACTTGCTCATACAAAAAGCCCCTACGTTCCTTTATCTAGCTCAAATGCGATGCGAACCGCCAGCGAAATGCACACCATCGTTGCCATCGCCAAGCGGTGCATTCACCGTTTCATCTGCGCTCATCGCCTAATCAATTTAAAGTTACAATCTGGGTAGTTTCCACGTTGTTCGTTTGTATGTTTGTTTATGAAAAGAGAAGCATACCGACACAGTATAGCGGCCATTCAGTGCAGGAAAAAGAAAGGAGACAAACAACGAGAAAAGAGGGATAAAGAAAAAAAGGACAGCTACCGGTGGCGCCTTCCAGCCATCAGCATTTCTCGTTGTGTTCTTCAACAAGGCAATCCGGATTATAATATGATACAAAGTACCATAACTCATAGTGCAGTCTTCATCATATTATAATATAACGGTTCACAGTCTTTATTATAACAATTTGATTTTTTGCGCGCACGAGGGGTTGAGGTGACTGCTCCCACTCAGCCGTGGGAAAAGTAGGATACATTCTAACATTTTCACCAAGAACACGTGCAGTAGAA
Source organism: Aplysia californica (assembly GCF_000002075.1). Lineage (NCBI taxonomy): Eukaryota > Metazoa > Mollusca > Gastropoda > Aplysiida > Aplysiidae > Aplysia > Aplysia californica. The sequence goes on from NW_004797420.1 coordinate 1,240,913, forward strand.
GTTCGTCGAGTAATCGAGAACGTACAGTGGGGAGTACACCCTGAGCAAAGGAAAGAAAACGCGGAGAATACAGTAGCCTCTATAGCAGTTCAGCTAGTAGCGAATCTTAAAAAATACAGTGCATTATAATAAAATTAATGTAGCGCTTCAAGTTCAAAGTGCCTTAACCGGTTTTGTATTGGTTATTGTTGGGTTGTTGTTTTTTCG
>NW_004797420.1:1241661-1251661 GCF_000002075.1 Aplysia californica
TATATATATATATATATATATATTATGTATGGTCTCAATCGATAAAACAGTCCCATATTTTCGTCAGCAAACACGTGCAACCAGTAATGCAAGAGTCATAAAAAGAAAGTCAAAACACGTAGCTTGAGCACACTTAGATCCGACACTCTAAACCTATTGGAAGCACGATCAGTCCAAGAGTCATGACAAACTATCTAACACACGGAGACCCACATTTTGAATGCACATATTTAAATAGAGAGAGTTCAACGAACCGCTCCCACATTGAAAAATAGTTTTCACATAACAGAACCAACTGTGTAAATTCTCTTCTCTTTGCGTGCAACTTGAACCCCAAACTAATGCAGGGCGAGCAAAAAAATCGACAGCATAGGAAACCGTCCGGTTTTGCCTACATGGTTGAATACTTCAACTATTTAACTTCAAACAGACGAAAAATTTGCATCGCTTATTTGAAGAAAGCTGAGAGCTCTGACAACACGAGTAGAGGTTGCCTAAAATGGAAATATTTGATCGTATAAGAGTGAAATCTAAACGTTAAACGAAAATTTTGTGAAAAAGAGAGAAAAATACCAGAGTTAGAAACCTATACATGTAGCATTTTAAACAGCTGCTTAGGAGAAGAAACAATTCATTGGGTTTGCTTAGAAGAAAATCTCAATTTACACTAACACGGGTCAAACTTTTCGTATAGCTGTTGTGGATACCCAACTTTCGGGAAACTGTAGGTAACAGATACAATGTTGCTTCAGTGATACTCGGGTCATTTGATTATCATTTTATGGTCACCCTGGAGATGCTTGACGACAAAACATGAATACTGACATAAATATTTATTTATTTAGTAGGCCTAGCACAGTGCCTTGGTTTAAATATAGTAGAATTTGCAAGTTGGCCTTGAACATTGTGCAAGAAAGTGACCGTCCGAACATTTTAAATCGTATTCAGGTCGTCAAGTATCACAAAGGACAAAAAGTTTCCCCATGCTATGTTTGAACCAATAATGAAATATAAACTTTTTCATGACCTTGTTAAAAGTGCTCAAAGCTTGCACTTGATAAAAATCCGAGATGATAAGACTTTTACTTTCAACCTTGTGAATCTGTGTCCCTTGCCGTCACGTGTCCTGAGCTCGTGGGATGAGGGACAATCTATAGATGTTGCTTAATCAATGCAATTGAAGGAAGTTTTCGACTTTTAATTCTCCCCCAAAACTTAATCAAAACCATTAATGACCAGTAAATGCTAGCCAAGATGATGGGGAAGTATGATTTAGTAAAGATAGTCCCTATCGACACAATTAGGTTATTTAAGAGACGGAACCTCCGAGTTTAACATCATTCTTCGAAAAGAACGAGCCAAATAGGAAATAATGTGTTCAATCCAAGCAATTAGGGGCACTTTTCTACTTTTCTTTCACCCCCAAAAGGCAATCAAAGCCAATGACCAGCAAACAATTGTCAAGATGAGCTGTTCAGTTTTGTTGTTTTTTTAAACTCTAGACAACTTTGTCCCTCGCGAAATGAAATTTAGTGCGACGACAAACTGCATGTTCGCCTTTTCTCAAAGCCGTCATGAATAAGAAATGAACGGCTACTCTTGGTAACATTATAGGCACGTGAGAACGTTTTATTTCTTTAAAAAACGTGTGGAATCACGAGCATTTATTCAGCGTTGGCGTTTTTGGTTGTACAACAATGTCTCTGGTCCTGGTGAGCGGGACGACACATGGTCTAGGGGACAAACAAGGGTTGTTTTGTTTTGTAATTATCTTGCAGACACACTAAGAGGGCTCTCGTGGCCTTAGAGGTTAAGGTGTTGGCCTCTCATTCAAAGGTCCCGGGTTCGAATCCGGGTAGCGATCGAAACATTTTCTTCTCTAAAATTGTCCTCTTTCACCTTCTTTCCTGCTCTCTGACAATGTTCTGACATCTGCTTTCGTCTCCTCTTTCTGCCCCCACCCCCTCACCTTTTTTGCCCCCTCCTCTTTCTGCACACTTTCTACTTTCTACTGCTACTCCTTGGCCCCATTCTTACTGCTGTCTTTCAGCCACACCCCTGATCTTCTGATAGGAAAGACCTACACCTAGCCTTCTCGGATAAGGGCGAAAACCCTCGGAGGTCCCGTGTGCAAGTTGCGCACGTTAAAGAACCTTTGATGGTCTAAAATCGACAAGAGTAGGCTTCGGCCGCCACAAGGGCAAAATTCAAAATTTCCTACCAATCTGAAAAAGTTTAATCTTTCCCACACGTTCATATGACCTTGTGCAGTTGCGAGCGCCGTAAAACACTCACAAAAAAGACACACTAAAATAAGATCTCATTTGAAAAAAAAATTTTTTTATAGTAGAGGATTTTACGGCGCTCGCAACTGCATAAGGTCAGATGAACGCCAAGGGGTGGGTGTTAACGGAGAAGTCTTTACAGGGAATCAGATTTAGACTGCTCACCTCTCTAGCTTCAAGAGCACAAGGTCTGCTTCGACTATCAAGGCACCTCAAAATAGCAGGTCACAAGAGAGTGACAAACATAAAGAAGTAGAAGGAAATGACAATAGTAAGGATCGGGAAAGAAAAAGCAGCAGTTCCCTGTTGTAGATCAGGCACGCGGCACAGTTATGAGCGTGACATGAGTCAGCCCATTTACAATTCTATTATGCTTGAACGAGAAATGTCCCCCCTTTGGGAATGGCCTATTTAGACACTTCAGTCGGTGGCACTGCCCCGGGGGGTGATCTCATTTTGACCTTGCATCAAATAAGTTGTATTGGAAAAGCACTGAATCTTTCCCGTCTCAAACTATCTACTTTATTTCTTCAGTGATAAAAGCTGACAGGTGAGGTACAAAAGAGTTCAGCAGCTGACAGCTGGTACAACAGATTCAGCTGATAAGAACCTTTTCTAAAAACACCGTCAGCCCATACGCAAACCTTTTTTTTCAATGCCACAATAGCAAAATACTAAGGCATATTATCACAATTCGTTGTGATGAGAGCGCTTATAAATAACATTATTTAACGCAAAGATTTAGAGTGCTTTTCACATGCTTTGGTATCAATCTGTTCCAGATCACTACTCATGACCATACAATTCATTGGGAATTACTTTCTTTAACAATCAGTTCAGATTCAACACAGTGAGGCCAGGCCTAACATGCATTTGTCCAGCTTCTAGTGTATTGGTACCCAAGAAAACATAAAAATAACAAAACACTGAAACAGAGGACTTCTTTCAACAACAAAAACAACAATAATAATAAAATATTAATAAAAATAGCATTTGCAAAGCGCAAATTCCCACTCAACAGCAAGCGCTATGCACTTTACAGTCTTATATATAGCACCCCAGCAGACCTTATAGAAGTCTGAAACAATGACAATGTCAACTCCCTGGGAAGCACACAGTGCAAGCTGACATTTTACAGGGGAGTATAACACTGACAAACTGACAAGATTTTTCTCTGTCTTTGTTGTTAAAACATGAACAAAATTAAGTGTACAACAAATCTGTCCACACATAAACAAGAGGCAGAGAAAGCAAGGGACATTAAATAGAAAGATGGGCGCACTAGTGGCATGGGTAGAGTGGACAAAAAGATGGGGGTTGGGAGGTGAGGCTGGCAGAACCTGAATACGGCTAAGGGTTAGAATCCGAAAGACAGACTTTAAAAAATTACATTAGAGGTGATTTTACGCCCCTATCAACACAATTTAGATCACTTAGCCGGCAGGCTTTCAGCCATGCTGAGAGGGACAAAATCTCAGCAAAAAGATCAAATAGAAAGAGATCTATTTTTCAGTTATTATGACTTGCACAATAAGTATGTGTGACAATATGGGTCACAAGTTCGTTTCTTTGAGATCGCACATACACAAAAAAAAGTGCACCAGAGACAAACAAAATTTTTGAGAGGCAAGTGTGTTTAAAAACAGAGACAAGCAGTGGTCATGAGTACTGATATAGTCCAGATATTTGACACAACAAGAAACGACATAAAAATTATAAGACATCACCATTCATAATATAAATGATACTACTTCAATATTATTCTATATAATGGGCTCTTGAGCTTTTCATGGTCTGACTAGTGAATATATTGAATAGCAGTGTGAACATGTCTTAAGACTTAGAGTGAAGGCATGTTTTTAACTCTTTTTTTGGCTCCACTTTTCACTCTGTCTCACAATCATCAATACAAAGAAATGCTGTACTTTTATCTTATGATTTTATACACAGGGAAGTCAACTTTGGCTGATCATGGTTAATCCAAAAATGTCAACTGAAAGTAGAAATTAGCATCCCAATTTTTTTCTATTTGAGCACTATTTGAGCAAACTCTCTAAGAGGAAAACTTGACTAGACTTAGACCAAACAAAATCCGGCGGTTCCACAGATTTAGGTTTTAACGAGCTCCACTGTATTTCTAATTTTACAAAAGGTTGAACAAAAATTGAGATGAAAACCCAAAAATTTGTAACAATTACACACTATAAATATTTTCAAACCGAATCGATCACGCTAATATGGAACTAATTAAAATTTTAAGTAAACAATAGTGCTCATTCACTTGGAAACAGAAAACTTGAAGTTTACTTACTTGAAAAAAATACTTTGCAAAGCAGAATGAAGAACTTTTAAAAATGAAATTAGGAGGAACAGTTCACATTTGGTTTGAAAGGCAGGAAATGGAACAGTTCTAAGAATTCTTAATTTCACTCTCATGGCAAAAACCTTTTCAGAAGAGAAACTACACGATGTGCAACTCTTTGTGATGTTTAAATATTCAAGCGCACTGGGTGTTCCCAAAACAGCAATAAAATTCTCTTTCTTAAATTTTGGAGAATATGAGGGGGTTCCCATGGAAAAAAAGTGTTCATCCGATTAAGTAATTATGACTCCCTATGTTTGTCTAGGAATTCAGCATAATGAGGCGACGACGTCTTCAAAAAGAATATATTCTTAAAAAATATTCCTTGAAACAGATGATTAAAAAAATGGTTATCTCTCTAAATTTCAAATACATCTCATTTTCCAATAATTCCGCACCCTCCGACGGGTTTTCTCAGAGCTGCACACACATATAATTAATATGCTATGAACATGAATATCAACTTATTCCTGTTGCAAAATATCAGTTTTTTAAAAATATTTCATGGTTTTTAACTAACAATCACACAGTTTTTAAGACTTTTCCTAATTGCGTAGTTAGTAATTTCCGTGTATTGGACCAGCACATCAATTATATGATCAGAGATAGGTGAAGCTCGAGCCATTCATAAGAAGGTTTCTTATTAAAGGGGTCATACTGAAATTATGCGAAAAGACACGAAAAGATGCAAAAAGGCACGGAAAGACATCTGATTTGTGTCCCTACAGACTTCAGACTCATTCTCAGGGTTATTTTGACCAAAACTGGGTTAATCCTTACCATCTACAGCCCCTACAAGTTTGTTATAAAAATATTCCGCCATGATGAACACAGAGACTTAAAAGCCAGACTGGCGCATGACGTTCTTTCGATGTTTCATTTTCTTTTTTGTCACACTACAATCATTATTGTAAAATATTATTGTAATTTTTATATTGTGATAGGACTTCCTTACTTTAAATAGAGCTGGGTACCACTGTGACAAGTGGAACATTTTTCAAAATTACGTTGTTAAACGTGTCTTGTGGATTTTTGCCATCATGCAACTCTCTCCACACGAATTCTTTTTTTTTTTTTTTTGTGGTTTACAGCGTTTGCAACTTTACATCTCAAATAAGAGTATAATGAGCGCGTGGGACACATTAAACATTTTCAGTGGGTAGGAAATTTTGAATTTTGAATTTTGCCTGGGTGGTGGCCGAAACCTACTCTATCGATTTTGGACCACCAAGGGATCTTTGGAGCTGTGTACTACTGTGACAAGAGGGGAAAACTATGTCGTTAAACGTGTCTTGTGGATTTTTGCCATGCAACTCTCTCCACACAAATTGTTTGGGTTTTTTTGGTGGTTTACAGCGCTTGCAACTGCATCTTAAGACCATATGAATGCACAGGACACATTTTCAGAGGGTAGAATATTTTGAATTTTGCCCGTGTGGCAGCCGAAGCCTACTGTACTCTTCTCAGATCGATTTTGGACCACCAAGGGATCATTAATGAGAGCAACTTTGGGACCTCTGAGATTTTTCGTCCTTGTCAGAGAAGGCTAGGTGTAGATCACGTCTTTTCGCATTTTAGTATGACCCCTAATTAACTGGCAAAACTAATTTTTAGTCTACAAATTTTATAAAAAATGTTCTTATATATATATATATATATTATTTAACCCAAAACCTGAATGATCTTGAGTTAGAGAAAGGATCATTTGGCAATCCTCCCTTTCTTTTCTGACTTGAACCTCTAGGTCCTCGAGATTAAAAATAAAAAGGCCGGATCTATTTCTCCGAACGTTCGGGAAAATAAACTTGAATTCTATTTCTCCGCACGGTTTCCGTTCTCGAGATTTTTATAATAAGCGAAAGGAGTGGCCCATGTGTATGTGTGTGTGTGTGTGCGAGTGTGCATGCATGTGTGTGAGTGTGTCTGTGTGTGTGTGTGTGTAAGGTGTGAACGGGTGGGGGGGGGGGGCGTGGAGGGAATTTTTTTTTTTAACAAAATAGATTTTAGTTTTTGCTGGGTGACTAAATGCAAAATATAGGTTACTGACAAGGTCGAGCAGTCTTGTTTCCTTGCAGTACCTTTTGAAGGTATTTTCAAATGAAGTATAGACTAGATAGTCCGCGAACGTTGCCCCAACCACATCTGAAGTATCTGAATATTCATGCAGACATTTAAAAATCTCTAGCTCTAGAAATTGAATTTGATGCAAAAAATGCTTCCTCGCAGAATGACAATATGAAAGGATCACGCCTAAATCTTGCAAATAGAAAGTGGCTATTCTCACCCGCCCGGAAGTTCTCGCAAGATCAACTCCTCCCCTCTTCTCTCTCTCTCCGTCTCTTTCTGAATACTGTCTATCGGTGTGGACGATCAAATTGACCAAAATAAAGTTAAAAAATGATGTTAAAACACAAAAGTAAATAAATTTGGTTGTCTACAAAGATGCTACGGCTATTTAACTTTTCGAATCGAGCCGAACTACGCGGGTCGCCATTTTGTTTAGCCCGGAAATTCTCGCGCTACTCCTCTCTCTCTTTCTCTCTCTCTCTCCACTGCCCACAGACAAAATTGTACGCTTTTAGTAGGCTACAATTGTAATGGAACGTTTGTTCACGGCACAGAATTCTACAATTTTTCTGTTATCACAGTGTAGAATTCTGTGGTTTAGGGTGAACGCAAAATTTGGTGAACGCGCACCGGGTGAGAATAGCCACAAGACTCGCCTGCACTATTCTCACTCCGGGTGAGAATAGAGGTGGCCTTGCAAATAACCCAAAAAATCTCGAGATTGGGAACCGTTCGAGGAATTAGAGTTCAACTTTATTTTGCCGAACGTTCTCAGAAATAGTCACTTCATGATATAAATGCAGTTTAAATTTTCTACTTACCCAGAGGGGTGTTCTGCAGATGCCTTCAGACATTATGAATAATCAAAAGTTGACAATGTAGAACTTGAATGTTGAAAGAAAAACTTTGACTTTGATGCACCAAGATCTTTTGATTGAGGTAGAGGAAGAGTTTCAGTCATGGAGTAAGTTCAATTTCAGTTCTGAAACCCAACGCAATAAATTATAGCACAGTGTTACGTAAATAAGGCTTCCTAAAACTTCGGGAATAGAAGGCTACTACAGGCAAAATTACACAAAATGAATGAATCCGGGAAAAACACTGGGACTGGGTGAAGGAAACTAAATTTGAAAGTCCATAAAAACAGGTCTAGATCTAGATTTAGATCTCGATTGCCCAGACAGTACTCTAGATCTAGCTCCACAAATCATTGGTCATTGTCATTGGCTTGATTGATTATGAGGAATTGGAATCTCTTTTAGCTTGTATGCCTACTCTTGTGAGGTGGTAAGGAAAGCACTGATGACGGTGTTGGAACTAATCTACGAAAAATGAAAGTTGAATGCAAATCAAATGCAAGCAGAGTGAAACTGGGAAAATCTCACGTCTCAGAAATTGTATCACAATCATTTGAATCATCCTATTAGAATGTACAGAAAAATTAGATTCTAGATATTAGATCTAGATCTAGAATCTAGATCTAGATCTAGATATATATATCTATAATCTAGATCTAGATTAGTAACACCTCTTCTAAGATTCTAAGACTTGTCTAACAAGACCTTTGCCTTTGCCTCTTCAGTCTAGATTCCAGTTGTTACAGTTAATCTAGCGCCTAAAGTTACAGAAAAAAAAATCGCTTCGTCATCCCCAACCCAAAAGACCGCTTTTCGTAACGTTGACGTTGACCTCTTGTACGTATCCTGGCTCTGGTGTTAGCCTAAAGTATGAAAAAACAACACTTTGTTGACCACTGTCTCTCGACCCAACACACACACATGGCAGACGTGCTTGTCACAGTTGAAGTAGCCTGCAGTCGGCGCCCAGTGCCCATAGGCCCTACGGTAAACATTACAAGCCTAGGTCTTGATCCAGCCAAGCAATCTACAGACAGGAAGTTGACAAGGGCTCAGATCTACCACCACCCCCGATTCCTGGAGCTTGCTGCTATTCACACGGAAGTGTTAAGAAAAACGGGTGGTGTTCGCTCGCACTTGGCCAAGGCCTGAGAGATAGAACTAATCTAGGCTACATTGTAGACCTACATCTCTGAGGCCTCGATCTCTGGTTCATTTTCGTCAGACAGAGGTTAAAACAAGATAATAACAAACGGCTCAGTTTAATCTTCTTATAAGTCTTTGCATATATGAGTCCTAAAGTAAAAATTGGATAACCAGCAGAATCTAAAAGCCCATTAATAAAGGCTAAAGGCCACCACAAATTAAGGTTCCAACAGGTTTTATTCCTACTTTAATATAAGATTCTTAAAGTATCTTTGCTTTAATACATGCCCATGAAACACGGTTCCAAAAGGGAAAGAAAAAAAAACCTCGCGTGAGTTCCCTTCGAGACGTACGTATAGGCGGTCTTGGGAAGAAATGGAAGAAATGTACAGCTTTCACTTAAATGTGAAGGCCGGATGGTGTCGCTGTCTCTAAAACAATTTGTTGGGTAGTTCATGGCGAACCCTTACTTCTAATTGCTGCGATTCTGCTGTGGCCGCATCCAAAGAACAGTATTTGATACAGGGCCCAAATAGAGAAAATTTCTATATTACCGAATCCAGATTTGGGAAGAAAATATTGTTTGGTTTCTGGCCCACAGATCTAGATTCTAGATCTATAAATGAGTGCAATGGAAAGTTTCATCGCTGGCATGGCACATTAATAAATAGTGAAATAGCTACAACTGCCGAAGGTCTCCCCCCCCCCCCCCCCCCCCTCTCTCTCTCTCTCTCTCTCTCTCTCTCTCTCTCTCTCTCTCTCTCTCTCTCTCTCCCTCCCACGCGCTGGACTCTGGACTCATTTGTATGTTAATTGTTATCTTTCTTTACCTTGACGAAGAAACTAAGTCATAACAGTAAGATTGTTGTAAGGTCCTTAGTCATACTAGAGAGGGTTTAGCCATACCTGGTCATACCCAGTCGAAGTAGGTCACGGTGAGATACAGGAATCGCAGCAGACAATGCACAATGCAGAACAGTGAGAACCCCTCGTTGAGTGTTTGATTAAAAACACGTGTCCTAAACTACGGTACACTATTCATTCTCAACTAATACATGATGTATCTTTAAAAGGGCAGTAAAAACATTACTACTTATACTTACACAATAAGCCAATACATAAAGCAGACCAAGACCGCCTCTTAAATAGCCTTAAATAGTGCTGATAGGTTCGTATTAAGCCTTCACTTACTCGTACATGTAGGCCTAGGCCCTACCAAGTACCAAGAGCACTTCTTAATAGGGGTGACAAATGACGCATTATAGAGAGAGGAAGTTCACACT
>NW_004797420.1:1256661-1280218 GCF_000002075.1 Aplysia californica
AACACAATATAGAAGAGACGTTACCCAAACCCAACCCCTAACCCTAACCCTATCCCTACTCCTACCCCAAACCCTGTCCCAAACCCTAACCGCCCTACGCCTAGATCTACCCCAAATCCAAACCCTACCTCTAACTGTCACGGTAGCCGCAGTTTTGCACCTGACTTTCGGTTAAATCACAGGCTGGAAGCGCCCCCGTGTGCCGTGTGCTTTTTTACCCACTTCCAACATCAACAATAAAATTCAGAAACTGCACCTGGGCCTTTTTGACTTTTTGTCACTTGGTGTCGTGCTTGTCTGTCTTGCCCGTCTCCAGTTGTGTATACTAACATTACATGGTGTCAGAAATCAGTGGTTGACGCGTCACAAGTGTCAGAATGTCTAATTTCAAGCCTCCTCAACCGTTTGACTTTTCCGAACCTCTCTACTCTAGTGGCCAGAGTGGTGATTGCGTATGATACGATGTGATGTATACCGCACAGCCACCAAACTGAGCAAAGAGACTGGAGTAATCCAAGTAAGTGCATTAATTTACACTATGGGACGCCAAGCTGAAGAGATCTTTAATACGTTCACGTTCTTTGCTCCCGTCGAAGGCAACGATCCTAGGGACAACTTTGACACTGTCTTAGAGAACTTCGACGCTCACTCTGTCCCCAAGCGGAATCTGATGATCCATGAAAAAGCAAAGTTTCATGCACGGGCACTAAACAGTGGGGAAGCAATTTAGAAGATGTTAGATAAAGAGCCCTGTACGAGTTTTCAGAACATGCAGACTTTAAGGACCGAAACCATTAGGGATAGACTCGCCCTAGGGGTACTGGACAATGAACTGTCACTGCGCTTACAACTCGAGGTAACTTGTTACATTGAAATCAGCCATCGATACAGCACGCCATTTCGCAGCTAGTCTATCGCAGCGGTGGCAGCAATGTCAACGAAATCACTGAATTGGAAACTCCTTCATTCTTCTTAGGAGCTGTTGACAAAGCCTAGGACTGTAATGTCATTCCTGCTGTGAATTTCGGCAAAGTTAGCGAGCCACCATAGCCCGTTACCCTGATCCTTGGAAGGAGAGCTACATCCCTCAACACATAGACACTGGGGCCGACATTTCTATAATGTTGAAGGCTGACTACAACCGTCTCAGTCGTCGTTCAATACTGAAAACAAATCGCAATCTTGGTGTAGCCATAAGGAGCGTAGGAGAATTTATGGCGACTATGCAGCATAACAATCGCAACTTTGCATTTCGTGTTTTCGTCCTTGAGGGTGACACTGACAGCCTTCTCAGTCGTAATGCCGCAGTTTGTCTGGAACTGATTTCTCGAGACAGAATAGACTCTGCCAACCCCGTGTTCGGCGATGTGGAACCTGAACCTCGATCTATATGCTGCGAGCCAGTGAAAATTGGTCTTCAAAGAAGATGCACAGCCTTACTCCGTGAACGTCGCATGTCGGATTCTCATTCCACTCATGGACGAAGACTAAACTGAACTGGACCACATGGAGGCCACAGGTGTTATTGAGAAGACCAGCGCTCCAACTGACTGGTGTGCGCCCATGGTCCCGGTCAGGAAAAGGTCTGGTAGCATCAGAATCTGCACAGATCTGAATAAGCTCAACCTGTCAGTGATGCGTGAATGACTCATGCTGCCCACCATAGACAGTATCTTGTACAAACTCAGCGGATCAAACAAATTCAGCAAGCTTGATGCAACCTCTTCTTTTTGGCAGTTGGCACTGGATAGCTACTCCACGAAGCTGACTACTTTCATTACCCCGTTCGGCCGGTACTTTTATAGATGTCTCTGCTTTGGAATCACCTCTGTGCCTGAGATATTTCTGCGCTCAATGCAAGACTTTCTAGCGGGCATAGACAATGCTGAGTGCTTTATGGATGACATCAGCCTGCACTCGGATGGTCTGGAGAAACATGATGAGCTGAAGAAGACAGTCTTCCAGCAGCTAGAGGAGCGAGTGGTCAAGTTGAACAAATCCAAGTGGGAGTTTGACAAAGATGAAATAGATTTTCTGGGCCGCATCATCACAGGAAGGGTGCAAGGTCAGGTCCATCCAAGGTCAGCGCCATCACTGAGATGCTACAGAAAGCCATTTCGTCCCCACAGGATCTCTATCTTCCAATTACAAAGCAGAAACATCAGCACTCGAAACCGCAGCCACCATTCTCTTGAATCACCAAAAATCTAAAGCCAACACCGTCATCCTCACTGATGCCAAATCTGTCCTACAAGCTCTCCAAAAGCCACAAACAGCTCAAGTACGACAACTCCTTTCACTCCTATGTGATCTAAACTCCCAAAACAACACAACTCTGCAGTGGGTACCAGTTCACTGTGGCATTCATGAAAATGAAAAAGCAGACGACTTAACCAAAGAAGGAGCCAAAATGACCCAGATTGAAGATGGCATGGATCTCTCAGAGTAAAAAACACTAATATTAAAATCTGCCCTAAGAAACGGATGGAAAAGGTCCCACCCTAAACACAACAGACATAACCCCTACTACATACTAAATAGAGCTGACCAGGTCACAATCTTTAGACTCCTTTGTGGCCACAACAGACTCAAACACCATATTATGCACACCAAATTAAAAGTGGGAGAGTCAGCGATCTGTGAATGTGGACACAACCAAGAGGATGCCAACCATATCCTTCAGCACTGCCCGCACTACGTCACCCTTCGTATGCAGACGTGGCAGAATGTGGCTCCCCTTGAGAGAAAGCTCTATGGCAGTCTCTCAGAGTTGAAGCGAACTGCACAGTTTGTGCGCAACATCGGACTGACTGTCTTACTAGCTGCTGTCATCAAGAACGAGGAAGAAGAAAACTGAGATGTCTGAGCCAGAGAACATTACGGACTTGCGACAAGTGCTCAGCATGGTGAACTATTTGGGCGGGTTTGTGCCAAATCTGTCTACTGTGATAAAGTCGCTCAACGATCTTCTGAACCACGATGCTGAGTGGGCCTAAACTCCGGCACAGTCATCTGCCTTCACTGAAGTCAAGAAGTTGCTGTCGTCAGCTCCAACACTCGCCTTCTTCGACATGAGGAAGCCTGTCATTGTAAGCGCCGATGCAAGCAGCTACGGACTGTGGGGAGTTCTCCTCCAGGAGGACGGGGGTGATCTTCAGCCAGTGGCCTACTGTGTGCTACAATCCAGATATTATGGGAAGCCACAGACAGTAAACTTGACAAAATCAGAAACAAGTCTCAACAGGATCCAGCACTCAGTGCTGCGATACTGTACACCAGAAGCCGAAATTCATCCAAAATGACAAGGCGGAAGCTCGCAACCTCTGCGCAGTTTCCAGTGAACTGAGCGAAGTCCATGGACTACAAGTCAGAGGCAACCGCATCGTAATCCCCAAGGCAATGCGAGGAGAGATGCTCAGCAGGATCCACGATGGACACTCCGTAGTGTCGAAGTGTTGAGAAGGGGCCAAATCTTCCATTTGGTGGCGTGGTCTCAGTTCTGAGATACGGGGCGTCATCTCAAGATGCGAACATTGCCAGCAGAAACATCCAGCTCAACCAAGCGAACCTTTAACCCCGACAGGTCTACCAGAGTGGCTGTTCCAAATGGTTGGTGCTGACCACTGCAACTGCAAGGGACATGACTACCTGGTATTTGTGGACTATTTCTCACGCTACTTGGAGGTGGCCTACATGCCAAACACCACCTCAGAAACTGTTGTGTACAAACTGTAAAACCTCTTCACTCGGTTTGGCATTCCGGAACTACTGGTGACCGACAACGTCCAGTTTGTGTCAGACCGTTTCCACAAATTCGCCGAGGGCTGGGGGTTCAGACACACGACCAGCATTCCCCGTTTTCACCAGAGCAACGGCGAGTTGGAGAGAGCAGTCGAGGAGGCAAAGAAAGCCCTGAGTCTGGACGATCCATTTCTTGCCCTCCTGATCTACAGGTCTACACCCATGCCACCGACAGGGGCGAGCCCAGCGGAACTTGCTCTTTGACGACCTTTGAGGATGACCCTTCCAACTCTACCTTCAAACGCGAACCAGCAGGTCTACAACAGGTCCAAGATTGCAGCCAGAGATGCTGAGTCAAAGCTTGAGTACAAACAAGCTTTCGACGGACGTCACGGTGTCCAGAACCACCCAGAGATGAACCCTGGTCAGCTCGTCCTGCAGAAGCCCTGTGATTCTCAAAGAACAGTGTGCACTGAGGTCTTACATCATCCAGTCCGGGGGTAGGGCCTACCGCTGGAACCGCAAACATCTGAGGCCCTACATCGACCCTCCTTCCATGCCTGCTTTCCCTGTTGCCACCCGATATCAGTTCCCTCATCTTTGCCGCCTGCTGCCCCAGACATCAACAATGAAAGTCAGAAACTGCACCTGGGCTCTTTTTATCACTTAATGTCATGTTTGTCCGTCTCTAGTCGTGTATATACTAACATTACACTAACCCTCCATTTTACTCTGTTTCATAGTGGTGGGTCGTTACGAAATTCCTCCCAATTATAAAAAAATAGGGTTTGCCTTGTTACTATATCACTAACAAAAATTTTTTAAAATCATACACAAACAAGACTAGGTATTGATCTAGTGTGTTATTGGGTAGGCTCGCTTTTTGAAGAGGATTATAGCATGATGGAACTCAGTCAGGCCTTCAAAAAGCTAAAGGAAAAGAAAGCCCCGGGACCTGATAAAATACACAATGAAATGCTGAGCAACCTTGGTGCTAAAGGAAAAGAAGTTCTTCTTTCCCTGATAAACACCACGTGGAGAACGAGTGGAATACCAAAGGCATGGAGGATCGCCCAGATTACACCACTCCTGAAAAATGACAAACCACCTGGAGAAGCGAAAAGCTACCGACCCATCTCATTAACATCATGTATCGGTAAGCTTGCGGAAAGAATGATAAACAACCGCCTCTACTGGTACCTGGAAAATACTAACAGCTTAAACCCACACCAAGCAGGCTTCAGAAAAGGCAGCAACACAGAAGATCAACTTTTTAAACTGAGTCAAAACATCCAGGATGGATTTCAGGAGAGTAAACACACCGTCGCCATCTTTGTAGATCTTCAACAGGCGTACGACAGAGTGTGGAGAAAAGGCCTACTCATGAAATTGATGGACCTCGGGATACATGGCAAACTTTACAAATGGATCAAGTTCTTCCTGTCGGATCGAAACATTGAAACCAAGGTAAACAATGCCCACTCGTCAAGAGAAGTACTCGAGGAAGGCCTACCTCAAGGTTCCTGTCTGAGTTGCACTTTGTTTCTGATCTTCTTTAATGATGTAACGAACGTGCTGAAATCAGAAAAGACTCTTTATGCCGATGATCTTGCTCTCTGGCAGACACATCACAGCACGATAGTAGGAGCAGGGAAATTAAATGAAGACCTCAAGAGGCTCCATAATTACCGTCAGAAATGGAAACTTAAAATAAACTGCACGAAAACAGTAAACACCATCTTCACAAAGAGACATAAAGCAGCCAAAGAAAATCTCAAACTAAAGATAGGAAATGAAAGTCTCCCCAAAGAAGAACATCCAACTTACCTAGGAGTCAAACTTGACCATAAGCTAACCATGAAAAGCCAAGTGGAGAACATAAGGAACAAGGCAAAAAAAAGACTCCAACTTTTAAAGAAACTCGCAAGCAGTTCATGGGGATCAGACAAACAAACTCTGAGAGCTCTATACCTGGGTTATGTCCGATCTTCCCTGGAATACAGCAATAGCCTACTCACTATGTGCAGTACAACTACTTGCAACACCCTTGACAAGGTCCAAAACAATGCCCTTCGTTTTATAAATGGCGGCATGAGATCCATACCTACCGCCGCATGCGAAATCCTTGCAAATGTTGAACCCCTGGGAATCCGCAGAGATAAAGCAGTTTTGAAGCTACATGAAAGAACTAAAAGAATGTGCCCCAACCACCCAAACAGGAAATTAGTAGAAACATGGAAACCAAAGAAACGAATTCAACAAAAGTCAATCATGCATCACATCACAGAACTAACAAAACATCCCTCCCCACCTTTCTTCAAAAAAGCCAATCATTACAACATCTCTCAAAGACAAGAGCACAAAATCTTCAGACCCAGTGACGCTGATGCTTGCATCACATCAAACAATCGACAGCTATTCAGATGACTGGATACACGTCTATACAGACGGCTCAGCATTCAAAATGACCATCATCTAAACCAAGATTTGACCCATATACTGTTTGGATCCCATAATCTGATAACATTCTGTGGCATCAACCTAGTAATGCAGTGGGTCCCCGGACACTCAGACATACCTGGAAAGGACAGAGCAGACACACTTGCCCAACGGGGATCTAGACAGGAACAACCCAACACTCCAACTTCATACAACACTGCAAAACAAATCATCAAAAGCAACAACAAACAAGATTGGATGAACAGATGGGCTCTGGGAAAGACAGGCAGAGCAGTTTTCAAACATATGACCACAACAAAAAGGAATGACAATATCAACCGCCTTCAGAGAAAGAAACAGACCACGATCTTCCGCCTACGAACAGAACATATACAGCTCAACTTCCACCTGAACAGAATAAACCCGGAACTTCCCCCAATGTGTCCCTTGTGTGAATATGCATATGAGACTGTGGAGCATCACCTGTTCCACTGCACAGCCCTAAATGACATCAGAGCTACCCTTCTCCCTCCAAGACCTAACATAGTCAACACACTCTATGGAACATTACAGCAACTGCAGCAGACCTGCACTTATCACTACATGGCATTGGACAAAAGGGCGAGAGCCCAGCTGTTGCTGGATTGATAACAACAACAACAACATCATTGGGTAGGCTTAGATTTCAGTAAAGTTGGATCTGACTTGATCTTATCCAGTACAGTCTTGCTATTTTAACAGGATATTGAGAAGGATTAGACGCTGAAGGCCAAATTGTTGTCAACCTGAAATGCAATCTCCCTGTTCCCTCGTCTTTATCCACACTACTAGTTTGGTGGAGTTTAGTACAGAAAAGTTAACTGAGGTTGACATAATTTGAATGCATCAGGTTTCCAGTGGTTTAAAAAGCCTTTTGTTTAGTACCAAGACCAAGTTAATCATTTTGTCTGCAATGTATTTTATGAAGTGAAGAGCTAGCAGACAGGCAAAGGTTTGGCTTTGACTAAACGCAAGTCTAAGACTTAACACAAAGACAAGCTTTGACTAGACATTTTTATAAAGTGTACTTTTAAAAACTTTAATGATACTTTTACTCTTCTGAGATGTGTGGCATGGGGCTAGTTCATACTCTAAAAGCTATATCATGAATTTTGCAACTCCCGCCAATATTGTTTTCAACCGAAGAAATGTGTTAAATATATGTTTCAGCAGTTCAAACTGACAAATGCTTCCATAGGGTTCCAAGCTTACTTAAGTGTCTCTCTGATTCATTTATAGTTATAATAAGAGTTAATGAACACTCTTGCCTTGAGGAAGAAAAGTCTGGTATTCTTTCAGTTGAAAGTCTACCGCACTACAATGGTCTACAATAAGTCCTACCCAATTGACCATGGTTTAGTGTAATCTAGGCGTACCATAGGTCATAGTTGATTGGCCATGGTAACAACTGCATTGAGGGCATTTTTAGACCAAAAGGCAGTGGCGTTACACAATTGCGGTGGGTGGGTAGGTGGATTTCTTCATTTTTCATTTTTGTTTAGATCAGTGAATTTTGTGGTGGTGAGGATTATCATTGATAAGTAAAAAAAGTAAGTGCAACAGCAAGTGACCAGACGAGAAGCCTGGTAGATCTTCAAATAAACCAGTCGTCAGACCCATCCAGCAGTAGACAATCAACTAAACCAGAAACATCGGGGTTTTCTACTTCTCAAAAATATTTTCAAAGACTTAAGGTGTGATTAAAATTATTGAGTCTCTGCCTAAGATTTCACTGCTTATGATTCCATTTTGCTTAAGATCCTTCTGTTTTATTAAAGAAAATAGAATATTTACTACTCAAAGGTGACCCTTAAGATCCTGTTATGGAAGGACTACATTCGGCTAAGATCGTACATGACAGATATCACAATTAACAGAACAAAAAGGTTGGTGACCGCAGTGGACCAATCAGTTGGAGAAAATTTGCAATATTTGCATTACCCTTTATGTCACAGATCATCCACATTTGTGAAAGTGATCACATCTCTTAAAATTTTGTAAATCTCTGTGGGTGGGTACAAAGTTTGTCCCATATTTGGGGTCACACTCAGGTTTGAACTCATTGACATGTTTGTTTTCCTGAAACATTGCATTGCATTTGAGCCTTTCGCCTGAACTTATATCACATGCTGGGTGGGGTGGGCCTACCTTGCATGGCCACATCAGACAGGATCACGTTGAACTGAACTCACTGGTGCTTGTGGTTTCCCGGATCATCGCACTTGTCTTTCATCTCAACACCCGAATTTGCTAGATACAACATGTACACTTGATTTTAATCGGTGCGGTCATAACTCATTGATGCATTACAATTTGATCGGGGCACTTGGGCTGAGATGGAAAGCTGTGAATTTTTGAAGGAGCAACAGGATTTACGCATTTTGTTCACCCCTGGAGTCACATGAGTCCATTTAGATGTGAGGGGAGATCATGTATGCAGTCGTGGCCCTGACCATGAGCCAAAACGGATTCTCCCTGTGATGAATCAACTAAGATACCATTCGTCTAAGATTCTGCCTTTTCCTTTTTCCCCAGCACCAGGATCTTAGGCATAATTTACTTTTACAAAATATCTCACTATGCATTTGTTTTTCACAGCTTTCAATACCCTGAGTACTCAGATTCTGAGTACCACAACGAGAAACGTCCAAGACGACTCAGCAAGTTCCACTCTTCAGATACTTTTGAAGGTTTCACAGATCGCAGTTCTTTTCCGAGACGTCAACATGGCTTTCAACGCTTCCAGTCCAGCAGGAGACAGTATTATGATGATGGACTGTCAGAAGATGACTACTATACAGATGCTTTTCGACCACGCACTCGGAGTGCCAGAGAGGAACCAGGCTTTAAACTGAGGCATAAAGAATGGAGCTCTAGCCAGCTGGATCCAGTTGAGAAAAATTTTTATGTTGAGCATGACAGTGTTGCTCAGCTTTCTGAGGTAAGAAGCTGCTTTTTACTGTTGAAGGTTTTTAGTGCTACGGAAGCGTTTAATGATTTTAAATTGAAATAGATACTTTTCAGATAGAAGTAGAGTTGGATCTGCTGAGATGACTGTCTGTATAAGACAACCACCTATATAAATAAATGGCCATGCTCCATGTCCCCCTGGATTTTTTTGTATATAATGATAGCCCCTAAAAAAAAAATGATAACCTGTCCAGTGCGGCGACTATATTTTATCAACCAACAACCTAAAAAAAAACTTTCCAAGATGGCTACACAAATCTCTCACTGCCTGACACGTTGCCATAAATTATTTATGGGCCCCTGACGTTGTGGGCAAGCTATTATGATCCATTCACCTGTCATTATTGTTAGCCTGAGTGCAATTGTCCATTTTTCAAAGGGGTTGAAAGGTTGAGGTATTGAGTGTAGAAGAAAGGTGTGTGCTTCATTCTCTTTCCCGGTGTGTCATGCCAAGCACAGTATTTGACTGAATAGTATACTTCGATCCTTTTTTTATTTAGTTAATGCATAATAATTGCTGTGTTGACAAGGCTGTTTGTCATCCTGATAATGAGATGTTTACCTGTTCAGTGTAGGTTCCTATGATTTGTTTCTTTTTTTTTCTGTGAAGGCTTCTAGCTTCTAATTTTTTCATTTTTGTATTTATGCAGTTTTCATGTGTGTTCATTGTTGCACTTACTTTGTTCTGGTAAAAGTGTTATGGCACTCGCAAGCACATAAGGTCATATTATGATCGCACAAGACACCAGTTGGTTTGCAGTGGAACTCGGATTCAACGAGGTCGCCGAGCCTTACCTAACATCTCGTTGAATCCGAGTGTTTGTTATAGCAAATATGACGTTTTGTGTAGATAGTTACTGGCACTGAGCAAGCAATGTATAAAGAGAAGTCACCAGTGGTGCCTGAAATGCCTGCATATCATGAGCTGTGCAAAAAAAAAGACTAATTTGTTAAAATGCATGCCTGTGTCATCTCGATTATTTGCCAAAAAGTTGTGTTGCTGTATAGAGCCTAGCATAAAGCAACTTGATTCCATAGACCAGCTCACAATTCATTACGTAGATCTATGACAAGACTAGCTTATTATTGTAAAATTGATCAGTTGCCGGGGGAAAAAGACTGTGACGCGTTTGTATCTGCAACGTTCCATGCCCGGACCGATAGTGGCCCCCACGGACACGCACACACACTACACAGTCACACGTGTGCAGGCCGCCTACCCGACCCCGACACACGCTAGAATAGACATGTGCGCGTGCCAACAACACATGTGCGCGTGCCAACAACGCATGTGTTGGTATGAAAGAAGGCCGCTGATTAGTCGCATTCAATTGGCTAAGTGAAAAATGGTTCGCAATGCAGGTGCGATGGATGGTTCCCGGGAAGTGATAAAGTCTGTTGTGGGAGAAAAATGAGAAGCTGGGTGTTCGAAGGGTAAGGAAGAACAGTTACAGCAACAACAACAACAGTAGCAGCAGCAGCAGGCCTTTAGAATTTATGACAATGTCTGACACAGTACTATTGACACTTGGTGGTGATTCAAAATGTAATTGGCCTACTAAGAAAGAAATGAAAGCAGTCTAAAGCCACACAAAAGCTCCGCTACCTCAGCAATGGTTTGAGTGAAGTTGGTTACATAATGATATATTATTATTATACAAAAAGATTTCGTAAGTATTAAAAAATACGCCAACTTTCTTCATCAAGGTGCGTGGCTTGACAACAACTACTTTATTGAGTTTTCTCAGCAATAGAAGAGCATGTCTGTCTCACTCTGTGTCCTGTGGCTATAACAAGACAATACGACAAAAAGTCACCGTTGTTTTTAAAAGACTCTACAATAATAGAATTTGACTTGATCGCTTTCAAAGCTTTTTACTGAGGCAATGTGTCATAGTAATTGTGGTAGCATTGTGGTATGACAGCTTTCAACTCCTGTAGATGCTTATACTAACTGGCAGTTATCTTCACTCTGTCTTTGAAGAGAGGTCCAGCTGTAACAGTCGTACACTGGGTCTTCAGCTTTCTTGGTCCTTGCAGTGCCTGCCATTCATCATCAAAGTTCAGCTTGGGCTGAATTATTTTAAAGACTGGAGTGTTCTTTGATGCCTGCAGGTCAGTGACAATAGGATCGCCTGGTTTTCTCCTTGGGCGGATCGTTTAGTACTCTCCGACCTTTGGGAAATCTTTGAGAAAACTGGTCCAGGTACATTACTTCATAGGGCCCGGGGATGCGCCTTTTGGAGCGATCGCTTAATAGTGACATGGACTGAATCCACCTCCATTTGGGTATGGCCCTTAGTGAGGATTTCTGCTCAACTGTAATGTCAGGTTCTTTGGCCAGCAAGGCCATGCACTCACCAGGGTGGCATTTCTGTTTTGGTAGTTGCACCCATCACTGTAGATGATGAAGTGGTTGAAGTCAGTCGCTTGCGATCTGAGGTAGTGAGTCAGACTTAATGAAAACTGTTGGAGCTCAGACCACCTTCATATACATCCCAGACATATCATCTGGCGTCTCTGGTGTCAAGGTCCTAAATCGTAAAACTGTGTACAGCCAGCTTTGTTGTATAATATAAGGCTGATGTCTTTAGTGATGGTGTCAGGAGGATGCACTGGATCTCCATACAAAGGACACACACTTTGTCTCTGGGTTCAGTGCAGCCTCCCTTTCCTTCTCCTTCTCTGCTCGAGATGCAGCTTTAATCATGTTCATATTTGATGAGCTGTGTATTCTGTTTTTGTGAGGTTTCCAGATTCAAAGCTGGTACAAATGTCGCACTGGTCTTTCTTGGTTGAAATTAAACCCAAATTGTTTTTCTTTAACTTTCGGCAAAACACTTGATAGCTCAATGGGTTTTTGTTCTGCCTCTCTGCTCATTTCTCCATGTATACTCGATGTAGATCTGAAGTTTCTGGATTGTCATCTGCAGACAGGAGGGTATCTTCGAATGTTTGTCAAAAAATTCCTCTCTATGGAACAACTTGTCATCCTTGGCTCTCTCCTGGTGGGCATGTTGTGTTTTCTGGGGGGAGGGGGCGTTTCTTGTTGTTTTTCCATAGAAGACACTTTAAATGAACCAGTGGGTCAGGCCTGTAGCATTTATGAAGATTGTTTTACAAACAGGAATTCTTTGACCGTTTCACCCTTTTTGTCTATCGTGTTTATCATGGCATATACCAAGGCTCTCTTTTCCTTCCAAAAGAGTGACTGGCGATGTCATTGCATTTTGTACCAACAGTTGACAACTGCAAAGGACGTTGAGTTCACACCCTGTTTGCTCTGTTCCTTGACATATGTTGAGGCATTCCCAGTTCTTTCAACCTCTTCCTTTTGTAACCCATCCAATCGTTTTCATGCCGTGTCCTTTTTGCAGATCAATGGAGACAAAACCGTTGTATTATCAGCTGATGTGACATTAGCCTGGTCATGTTGATCACTTTCCATTGCGGGGAAGGTCAGAGGTGACGCAGCGAGAGTGGCATCATCTTATAGAATGTTATAGCGTTATGTAAGTTTGGGTTTGATAACGCACAAATGAAATGAACTTTCAAAGAAATTCGAAAGATGTTTCAGGAGGTAATGACTGCAATAAACGATGCAAATTAAAAAAAGAAGAAGCACTTTTAACAACAATGATTGTTGGGGGCGGACGGATTTGGTGGACAGGTCCAACAATTTTTTTTCTGAGTGAGTTAATAAAGAAGGAAATGCTATTGACTTCGTCCATTCAATTGCGAAGGGAAAAATGATCAGGAGAAAAGACAGTTTAGTTGTCCGAATAGGGGAAAATGCCTTCACAATTCAGTGAATTACCAGCGCAAAGACATAGAAGAACATGTGGACAGAAAAAATAGTTTCATATAAAACAAAATCCAAAAAGATGCTTTTGAAATACTGCCATTGTCACGAGGTAAACAGTTTTGTGGGAACAGTGGTGAGTTTTAGTCATTAATAACATTATCAGCAGCATTTAAACGAAGAAAAAAGAGGATAGAACCAGATCTATATAACTCCCAACTGAAACCAACAAGAAATATTACACAAATATTCCTTTTTGGAGAGCTCCCAGGGTTACGTGAGCGAATTCTGGACTATTACAGGAGTGAATCTGATGTCAAACAAAGTCCAGAGACGAGTCGAAGCCAGGGTTAGTCGGTAACGTAGCACGTGGCCCCTCCTTGTTAGCGCGACAAAAACAGCCAATCCACATTCCCTCCTTTGCAGGTGGGATAGTCGGAATTATCCGGCTAAAATAAGACGGGTGCCGGGTTATACGGTTTTATTTCCAATGTTTTAAAGACATTTCAAGACAAAATTCAGATCTGTCTTTGAGTGAGCATATGAAATGGACAATTTACTATGGATAGGGCCAATAAAAAGTTTTTTGGTGTTTTGTGGGTTAGTCGGTTTTATCACAAGGCCGATGATATGTGCCTTTTTGTGGTATATGGTTAAATTTTCCTTTTTTTGTTTCAATTTCAGGCTGAACTTGATGAATTTTATTCCAAGCACAATGTCACAATATCACAAGGAGACAGGATTAAACCGATTCTAGATTTTCACCATGCTAATTTTCCAGGTAATGTACCGTATTACAATTATTTGACTTCCTTTTCATTTGACTATTAAGGGTTTTTTTTCTTTGGCTCAGTGAGACAAAGTACACCTAATAATCTAATAACATTTTATTGGAAAGCTGTATTTTAAAATCAAGGCTACAGCCTTTATTTGAGCACCGTTCATTCTGAAATTTTACTCTAAAATAAACACTTCCTTGGTCTTCGTCCATATGTAGTAAAAAGTGGGATACAAGGTTGCTTGCTGACTAAGAGTTTTACATAAATTAGCATTTGAGCAGTTTACATGGGAGTAGTAATTTTTGCTTCTATTTTTCCATAATAATTAACTGAACAATTCACTTTCTTTGCACCTTGCTGCTCAATGTGTCTTTTGGATGCTCAAGCTGAGCTTTGCGTGCAAACCGTTTCAGAACATATCTAATATCTATGAATTTTGTAGTTAAGGAAGTGTGTCCTCGGTAGCAGAGGGGTAAGTACCTGGTCTGTAATGCGGGGAACCTGGTTTTAATTCTCCACCATGAAGATTGTTGGGTTTTTTTAAAAGACAGAGACAGATATATCTAGAGAGAAGACAAAGACACGGAATGATTGCGAAAATTGGGTCAGAAAGACAGAAAGAGAGAAAGAAAAATTATTTTAGGAATTAAATACAATAAAGATGGAAACACTTTTTCCAGTCTACACACATTTCAATGCTAATAGAATATTGTTATTTATCAGTTCATAGATTGGAGATTTTACTAGAATACAGTAGATTGCAGTTTGTTCATGCATTATTAGAACTAAAAATGTCAACATTGTGCCTCAAGTAATAGAAGGAGTAACACTTCACAGTGCAGTTCTTTTTTGTTGCAGTAGCATGTTAGGAAGAAAAATAAAAGATGTGCATGTGCCCTGAAATGGCTTGTGAGAGAAAGATTGTCATTCATCTTCTTGTGAAAACAAATGATGTGGACAGGGCAATTTTCCAAATGATATTTATTTTGCTCTTAGAATAGCGGAATAGTTTTGGATAAGACTTGTTATAAATATGTTTGTCTGGGAACAAAGTGTTGATGTAGTGTACAGTAGTTTACTTTTTATAATGTTTTACATGCATTTTTTTTCGTTAAAGGAATTAACCTGGGATCATATTTTCATATATATTTCAGAGCCTATCAATCGCCACATGGAAAAAATTGCGTGGGCAAAGCCGACCCATATACAGAGTCTTGGATGGCCTCTAGCCCTCTCTGGGAAGAACATGGTTGGCATTGCACAAACAGGCTCTGGGAAAACATTAGGTGTAAGTTTATGTCTTGTCACTAGTTTCCATGTATAGCATTGTGGTTATGCTCTTCTTAAAGAGTTAATGACAAGCTGAAACTATCTAAACTACTAAACTTTGAAGTGCGTCCCCAATCCCTTTTTGTAATGCGAAAAGTTGTTTTTATTTAGTTGTAGTGTGTGGTGTGTCAGCGGCCATGAGTTTGGAAACAATCTGGATAATGGTAATAAAGATAAATGGTTAAACAAAATAAATAAATTCCACCCTGTTGATCCATTTGGGGGAAGTTTGGAATACAATGGCATACATATTATAATTATGTACATACATATATACCTAGGTACATACATGAAACACAATATTACTCCAATACAGAACATTTAACAAACACACCATTGCTGGTCACCACTGTGCAGCACCTTATTTTTGAGCTAGGGTTGTTGTGTCTTATTCAAGGACACACGGCTGTGATCACCCACCTTTATGCCGTGTCACCAACTTATGCTTGACATTATTGTGAGCCTGAAGTCTCTAATGCCTTTGCCACTGGAGCCCCTATACCTAAAGGATGTTGGAGCAACTCACATGATAATACCTACAAAGGTGCTGCAACATATATAAACAGTAGAGAAAGAAGGGGGCAGATGGGTATTGGAAGAGAGCAGGTTTGGAGAGGGAGCAGAATAAGAAGTGTATGCAAACAGTTTTTAACGCATTTGAATCGTATGACAGCTGGTTCAGCACATGGCAAAATACCAATAGAAACAATAATTCATGACTTTTAGTGAAATATGAATGCAGTCTGGCCTTTTTTTTTTGAAAGTATCAAATTCTCATCTTCTATCATCTTACCTACATTACCTTTATTCCTTTTCACATAGTACATTCTAGTAATGAGTCATTCAGCTGATCAAAATCCACTGTTCTTGATTCAGTTGATCTATTGGCTAATCTAATAATATAAAGGAAGAAAAGAAATAGGGAATTATATTAAATGTTTGTTGCGTACACGAGTGAGATATGGGGTGTGTGTATTCTGGTGGTAGAGAGAGGAAGAAAATGTCTGAAAAGTTCAGGAAATATTTCCAAAATGTTGTTGCAGTTGAGAAGAGGGAATACCCTGCACTGTGACATACATTACTTGTTCATTGTCACTTGAATAGTTTGTCATTTTTTCTTTCTCTGTTCAGTTCATCTTGCCAGCTCTTGTCCACATCAAGCACCAGAGACAAGTGATGAGAGGAGAAGGCCCAGTGGTGAGTGACAACTGATGGGAGCTACTTTCAATGCTTGATTGTTTTCAACAGCATTATATCTCTAAAATCATGTGGACACTGTTAAAGATGTTATGTTCTTTTATGGGATATGAAGCTAAGTTTTAAATAATGATTTGTACCTAAATATATTTGAAATCATTATAAACAGGTCACTCGAGCATGGGTGATGAACTCAGAAATTAGTCACAAGAACTTTTTATTTATCCTCCATGTATTGAAAGAAAAGTGTGAGGAAAATAAATCTTGGCATGATTCATGAGTTGTTATATTTCAGGTGCTTGTATTAGCTCCTACAAGAGAGCTAGCTCAGCAGATCAAATCTGTGGCTCGGGAATACGGCCGTCTGCTCGGTGTTCGCTCTTGTTCTGTGTTTGGTGGTCAGTCCAAGCTTATCCAGGCTCGACATCTGTCAGAGGGTAAGTAAAAGCTAAAAGATAAATTACAGTATCATTCCTTTCCAAAACCAATTTTTTTTTTTTTTGGCTGATATAATAAACAGAATTGTGTTATTCTTTTGTTAAGTCTATCTATTTCGCAAGGAGGAAGCTACATCTTTGCTGTAATGTTGAGTGTTTTCGTTGTTGCTTACAAAAGATGAAACATGTTTCCCATGTTGGGAAATTATTTTATTAAGTACAGTCGAACCTGTGTAAGACGGAATCTCAAGGGAGCCAGAAAAAAATTATGTCTTGGACATTTTCCGTCTTAGACAGGGAAATTTAGGGGGGGGGGGGAATTCAAAGGCCCAGCTGGTGGGATCAAGGATGGCTTTTCCGATCGGCAAGCAATGGTCAAATCTTCACATCTCTCAACTGCCATCCTGTCTGATAATAACATGCATCAGTCTTACTTATCCAACTACCACCAGTGCTTGCCTTTCGTAGGACCACTGTTTGAGCTGTTAAAAACAGAAATGTTTGAACATCTTTTGTTCCACCCTTAGCCCCACCCACCGGTGTAACAAGCACAGTCAACCAATGCCACCCCTCACTGCCATCATGTAACAACGATTCGAGGAACTCTTTTTCTCGGCTGGCGTACGATCAGTGCGGCAGGCATCGGTCAAACTAATTTCACACCTCTGGCTTCTGGCTACCCAGGAAAGTTTCCGTGGTGGCTTGCGATTTGAGCACTCTCACGGGCAGTTGTTAGATTTCACACCCGCACTACCCTGACCATCTGCGTCGCTCAGGGCTCACATGATGGGGTAACATCTACCCCCTAATTGCACCCCTACTACCCTTCCTCGCCTAGCGGCATGGCCGGCGGAACCAAACTTGCGAGTTTTGTTTCAAATCAGGGCTGAGCGGGCATAGAATTTTCCGTCTTAGACAGGTGAAACTCTCAGAAAAGAGCGGATTTTTTTTTCCGTTTCCGCTTTGGACAGGTTTCCGTTTTATACAGGGAATTAAACAGGAATATATCAAGGGGGGAGTGGGGAGGTTCCGTTAAGATAAGTTTCCGTTTTATACAGGTTTCCGTTAAGGCAGGTTCGACTGTATGTCTATCAGTTTGATGGGATTTTGTACAGTGTGGGTCGGCCTTTACAGGCAAGTTTGAAGCAGTCAGCCTCTTAAATAAGTTTAATCGTGATGGAGAGGGAGTAAAGAATTATCACTCAATTGGCACTGTTCAGGTTAGCAATTGCTAAATGTTTTTCTTGTACAGGTCCAGAGATTGTTGTAGCGACACCTGGTCGTCTTCTTGACTTCCTGGAAACAGATGTGATCAACCTGGACCGTACCACTTACACTGTGTTAGATGAGGCTGATCGCATGCTGGACATGGGCTTTGAGCCTCAGATTCGCAAAGTTTTGGGTCAAATTAGGGTAAATAATGCCTGTTCTCTTGTTTTGTTGCATCTCACGAAGTTCTGAAACTAGTTTGAAATTGTTTAACTGAGGCAGGGATATTTTTCTGTTTAGTTGAGTAGAGAGATAAGAATTATGATCCCCAAAATAAGAATCAATATAAGTAAAATACTGAAAAAAATACATAATTTTTTTTCCTATTCCAGAACTGGTTCTTTACTGCTCGTTTAGTGTGTAAACATCTAAATTTCTCCAAAGGCTCAAATTTTTTATACCATAAGTTTCAAGAAATATTTTTCTTTGCCAAACATTTGGATTGCTTAGTGTGAGACTGTAATAGGCCATTTTGAAAAGTGTCGTATGATGTAGTCTTACTCTAAGCAGTTGATTTGTACCGAGTGGCTGAATACTTTTGTGATAATGAAGTATT
This sequence comes from Aplysia californica, assembly GCF_000002075.1. Taxonomy (NCBI): domain Eukaryota; kingdom Metazoa; phylum Mollusca; class Gastropoda; order Aplysiida; family Aplysiidae; genus Aplysia; species Aplysia californica. Next base: position 1,275,220 of record NW_004797420.1, read on the forward strand.
GTGTTATATAAAAATGAAATATATTTCCTCTGGCCTCACTGACAAAGTTAGGTTGTGCACTCTTTTTGCCTCTGTCAGGTATGAAGTATTTTTACATTGTATGAGGTGACACTTTCTTGAAAAGATGTATGAAGGGTGCTGTTGGTATGTCTCCTTTTCTGTTTCTTTATATTATTGTTTCTACGGCTGTCACACTTCTCCAAATTGTTGGTGATCTGACCATCATTATGGGTTTGTCTTCCTTTTAACTCAACTTCCATATTTCGCAGCCTCATACTCATACGAGTTTCCACATTTTATTATTGTCTATCTCTTTTTTTTTTTCATGCACTAAACTAAATAGCATATTTTGTACATGTGCTTCTCTTGACCCTAAGTCAATACCCCCCCCCGGGCAGTGCCTTTGACTGTAGTGTCCTTAGGCCATTCCCAAAGGGGGGACATTTCTCGTTCATGCACAGTAGAATTGTAAATGGGCTGATTCATCAATGTCACGCTCATAACTGGGCCTGATCTGCAAGAGGGAATTGCTGCTTTTTCTTTCCTAATCCTTACTATTGTCATTTTCCTCTACTTCTTTTGTATGTTTGTCACACTCTTGTGACCCGCTATTTCCGGGGTGCCTTGATAGTCGAATCAGACTTTGTGCTGTTGAAGCTGGAGAGGTGAGCAGAGTAAGTCTGATTCCCTGTAAAGACTTCTCTGTTGACACCCACCCTTTGGTGCTCATATGACCTTATGCAGTTGCGAGCGCCGTAAAACCCTCTTCTAAAGCTAAAAAAAGTCAATACTCAACTATGTAACCTGATATAGTGTCCCTGTTGAGTCTATGTCTTAACGGTAGTAATAATCAATGGCAATTACTTACTGCCCTATCCTGAGGAGTGTGCCCAGTGCGCTTACTATGATCATGTGTTTTCTTCAGCCTGATCGTCAAATGTTGATGTGGAGCGCCACGTGGCCCAGAGAAATTCAGCAACTAGCTCATGACTTCCTGGGCGACTTCACTCAAATCAACGTGGGCTCGGGGGAACTTGTGGCCAATCCCAACATTCAGCAGATTGTGAAAGTATGCGAGAGAAAAGAGAAACTTTCTCTGTAAGTGAGACGTTTGGCTTTACTTTATGAAATTTCTTACTGTCCTGTAATGTACTTTGCGATTACCTCGAAAGTTGGCATAGTATGTATGTTTTGCATGTATATGTATTTAATCCTTTCCATGAACATTAACGTCTTTTATGAACTCACTCAGCTCTGACCCCGCGATAGGCGGGTTGCGCGTATCTGCGCTGGGCCCTGAACCCGACAGTATCAGGATGGAATTTTCCACTGCTTATTAACACAAACACACATAGAATGAGAACAGACTATACTTTATACTTGACCATTGGCCATGGCCGTTTCTTTATAAGAAATGGACTATTACAAGGGCAAAGGTCGCTTGCTTGACCTACAATTTAAAATAACTTAGCGCAGGGTAGCAAAGTAGGAAATACGAACGAGTCATGGTCTTTCTTCTGAGCTACTTTTTAGAACCTGTTGCTGACCTTTTTCAAATGGCAATATCTCACAGACTATCATATATTTTCAAATTCTATAAACAATAACAGACCATGTAATAATTAAACAAATTGTGTGTGAAATATTACTGCGTTTAGAGTTGATTAAATTTTTTATTTCAATTTTACAAAAATGCCTAAAACCTGTAGGCACAACCAGCAGACTGGGTCCTTGGTCCAGGGCTGACTGAGTTATAGTAGAATGGAGAACGTTTTGAAATCGTGTTGCCATTTTTTTTGGGGGGTGCAGAAAATTCATTTTACAAAATTGTTTGGAAGTCCCCCATTCGGAAATTGCTAGACCTAGTACTCACATCCAGGGTCTACATTTTCCTTTGGGTTACATCATGTGCAAAACACGCTCTTAAATTATTTTTAAAATGGGTTATTGAAATGTTTTTTTCTCTCTTTTCTTACCAGGCTGGTGAATGAACTGGATGGAGAAGAAGATCAGAAAACATTGATCTTTGTGCAGACTAAATCTCAGGCTGATATTGTTACTCATAAGCTAAGGCGGCTGAGGTTTGTGTTTAGCTTGTAATTTCTGTCCTGTCATAGAACCAGAACTAAATAAATGTTTTCTGCATCTATTTTATGTTGAAAACAAAAAGTATTTTTCGAGTAAAATGCATGGGCACTTGTATATATCCCTCCTCCAAGATAGTGTAAGTTTCAATGTTGTGCTGAAAAATGTAGTCAGACTTGTACTATTGAACTGTTAAACCGAGACTGAAGGGTCTTATGGTGCTTATGTCATGTCTGAAAAAAGTTTTTAGGACACCCTTTAGTCAAGACGTCCTATACTTGTACATTTTCTTCAAAGAAAGATGGATCAGCCAACTTTTTTGGGACATAGGTTCCCCTAAGAAATGGACCATTTTTATTTTCAAAGCTCTTAAAAGTGCATACTATCTTCCCTCGCAAAGAAGAAATGGCCACAGTAGTCAAGGTCAGCAGAAAAACTTTTGGTAGTGTGCGTGGTCTTGGTATTTGTAAACTGCCAAGCATTGAGAAAATGTCTGGATGGATATAGAACATTTGAGGATGACTTCAAAATGTTTCTAGAGATTTTATGATCCATAAAAAAAACCAACTGAAATTTCTTGAAAACACAAAATTTTACCTTTGACTCTTGAATGGTTAAGAAATATATTATTCATGCTTGTGTGGTTATGGGGTATGTTTTTGAAGGATGATTTGATAAGAAATGGTCTTTTGCCTGTTGTACCTGAAGGTTTAAAATGAAGGTTGGTTAACAGATCTCATCGATGTTGTTTTCAATCATTCTATAGTAAAGCGTAAGCTGTTTCTGCACCAATGCCAGCCTTATGTTCACTATTTATCAGGGCTTATACAAAGTGTTTATTTTCAGATTCCGAGCCCTTGCATTACATGGAGATAAGTCACAGATGGTGCGAGACAAGACTCTACACAGTAAGTTCTATGTCCATCTTTCTGCCCAAATTTGGCCCGGCCAACACTTCTTTTGGTGCCTCTTATTGTGGCAAACCCAGAATGTTTATTGCTGGGAGATACTAAACTCAGAGCCTCTATGACAATTGTCAAGTATCTCTCTCTCTCCCTCCCCTCCTCTCTCTCCCATTCTCCCCCCCCCCCTTTTCTCTCTCTCTCTCTCTCTCTCTCTCTCTCTCTCTCTCTCTCTCTCTCTCTCTCTCTCTCTCTCTCTCTCTCTCTCCCCCCTCTCCCCCCTCTCCTCTCATAATTGAACATGGGAGTTAACTACTGTTGCTTTGGTTACAATGTATCCCAGACTGTTTTTTTTTTTGGTGGGGTTTTGCGGTGTTTTTTTTTTTTTTTTTTAGTCTAATACTTAACTCATTCGCTACATGTTATTTTCGGCTTGTGGACGAATTTTTTTTCAGGAGGGCGAATGAGATGATGACTAGTGGGCAGTTAAAAGGTCTTTGGGGCAACAAATTCAAATAAATATCAACGTATTATATACTACTATTTTCAGTATGATTTGTAGAATACATCTATAATGTTTATTTATGTATTTTTCAACTTTGGTTCCTGTAAGAGATGATTATGCAACACAATTTTGATTGGATGCGGATACAATTTGAAAATAAAAAATTAATAATCTTTGGTGAAACTCAAAAAATATGTTTGCACCTAGTCAAATGATACCTCAAAATAACCATAAATGAATATAGAACTGGAAAATATTGAAAAGTTTGCAGTTATTTACCTACATTCCATAATATTTGTACATTTTGAACATAACATCCGATATTGAAAAAAAATATTTTTTTTTTAAAATCTTGAAAAACGATCACAAACAGAAAAAAACCCACTCGTATCTTATATGGAATTATTCAGAATTGCATTTGGAATAAACCTATACATGTCTTGAGTGGCACTTTTTGTGTAATTTCATCAAAAAGTAGTGATTTTGGGGAGAAAAAAATATTTTGACAATTTAGATATGGACCTAGATATGGCACTCAAAATTATTGATTTCTCAATAACAGTGCATTGGCAATACGAGTCCAATCGTATCAATATTATAAAAAAGAGTCCTACATTTCTTTAGTGGGCAAAATAATGATAGATTTTGTTGTGTAAAATTACTAAGACTGGTGTCCGCGCTATAATTTTGGCATCGCGATAAAACAAAGTCGAATAAACTACGTAATCGCGTTTCAAAACTGAATCTAAATTTCCGATTTTCAGTGGAAATGCTTACCCGGAAGTCAACATTATATTATGACCTTTATTTTAACATGGATATGTGGATTGGAGTAGAATCTAAGATAAAATTGAAGATCGGTTCTCGAGCCGCCGGAGGCGGCTGAGCGTACTGACGGCACTTTAGCCGTGCCGCCCCCCACTGCTCGGCGTAGCGAATGAGTTAATGTCTAACAGGAATATGTTCATGTTACTGTGAACTGACATGAGACTTCCAGATTTTTTTGGTCCTTTTCTGTTATAATAATGCATTACAAATTGGGCATAAAGACAGCTTGTACAGGTACAGAGGGCCTATAGACTTTTTTCTGCTCATATGTCCCAGTACAATTTCTGAGATGAACATAGTTGAAGAATTTTTTGTCTCTTCACCTTGTACAGGTTTCCGGAGTGGAGCAACAGAGATTCTTGTAGCTACAGATGTTGCTTCTCGAGGACTAGGTAAATAATGTTGAACTTACTATTGATATTTTTATTATTTTGTGGGGAGAAATAAAAAATGTGTAATTGTAGATTTTTTATGCCCTCGTTGACATTGTGTAGATAACTCAGGGTGAAAGAGAGAGAGAGAGAGAGAGAGAGAGAGAGACAGACAGACAGACAGACAGACAGACAGACAGACAGACAGATGGAAAAATAGGAAAATGTGAGAAGTTGGGGAGAAATAGAAAGAGGAGTAGAAAAAAAAGGGAAGGAAAGGAGGAGGGATGGATACAAAGAGAGAAAGA
>NW_004797420.1:1280318-1289241 GCF_000002075.1 Aplysia californica
GGTAGCTGGGCTGAGAGGAGTACAAAAGAGTGGTAAATGTTTTACAGCGCTTGCAAATGCATAAGGTCATATGAGCATGCGGGACACACCAAACATTTTCAGTTGGTAGGGAATTTTGAATTTTGCCCGGGTGACGGCCGAAGCCTACTCTTATCGATTTTGGACCACCAAGAGATCTGTAACGTGCACAACTTGCACACGGGACCTCCGAGATTTTTCGCCGTTAACCGAGGAGGCTAGGTGTAGATCTTTCCTACTGGAAGATAAGGGGGTGGCTGAAAGACAGCAGTAAGAAGGAGCAAAGGAGTAGCAATAGAAAGGCTGCAGAAAGAGTTAGGAGCCCAGAGGAGGGGGCAAAGGAGGTGAAGGGGTGCTGGCAGAAAGTGGAGACGAAAGCAGACGACAGAACATTGCTAAAGAGCATGAAAGGAGGTGAAAGGAGACAGTTTTAGAGAAGAAAATTTTTCCGTCGCCCCGGAGTCAAACCCAGGACCTTTGAATGAGAAGCGAACACCTTTACCTCTAGGCTACGACAGCCGCCTTTTCTTGAGTGTCTTGTCTTTCGTTTTTGAGTTTAAAGTTAGCTTTGAGGTCAAGAGGTGCTTAAGGCTCTTTTCTAGTATAAATTGATTTTTTTTCTCAAATGATTTGTTAAAGATAAAATTGTTGTTTCTTGTGGATGTCATGTTCATGTTTTTTAGGGAGGAAGTGTTTAATATCAAAATAAAGGTTTTTATATCCTTATTTTCTTGAACGCTTCCCTTTCATTTTTTTAAAAGTGCAAGCAAATATTATTTGATCAAGGTTTTGTTGAATCTGTACCATTTTTTTCCTCAACTTCTCCAGCAACCTATTCATTTATGATTTATTTGCTGGTTTTTAGTTTTTTTTCCCCTTTCTTTGTTAGCCAACATGAGGTGCATTAGTGCTTTTTTGCATTTTGAGGAATACAATAGTCAATTGGAGATTTTTAGATAAAAGCCTGCACATTTCAAACTGAATCGAACCCCATACTTATGATTAGACTGAGATATGCTTAGCCCGAGTGCAAAAAGGCAGTTGGTCTTTTTCATTTTCACTTAGGAGGGGGAGGCATGGGGAGGAAATGTGATGTTGTAGAATTATTTGGTGCAAATCAATATGACCTAACATTTTCATTGTCTAAACCAACCTTTTATGATATTGCTCAAATAAGTCTGGGACTTTTTGCTTAAAAAATTTTTTTTTTGCAGAGTGGACCTCATGATTTCAAGAAGTGACTGTGCCTTTACTCATACACATAATAGGATTTTTAAAAATGCCTCATTAGAAAAGCATGGATCTGTAAAGAGCATATTTTACTCATTGCACTTTTATTCTGAGATAATGGTATTCTTTCTTTTTTAAAAAAATCTAATTTTTGTTGGCAGAGATGTCATGGTACCAGAATGCTTTATGTTCCTGATTTTGCCATTTCAGATGTGGACGACATTAAACTTGTGGTCAATTTTGACTATCCCAACACTGCTGACGACTACATCCACCGCATCGGCCGCACGGCGCGTGCTTCCAAGACTGGGAGAGCTGTCAGTTTCATTACAGATGATGATGCTGGAAAGGTATGGCTTGGGTTCAAAAAGCCATTTTATTAATATGAGCTCATGTCCCACTTAAGTTAATGATGTTTTTAGCCTGAAGTGTTTTAATCATTAATGAGATTATTTCTAAAGAGGCACAAAGTGCCACTGGGATGGTTGGGAGAAAAATGTAAAAAATCTAGGGTTAACCTTGTTGTAGGACAAGACCAGGAGATAGAAAATAGCTTATCATCTTTTTACCCTCAGTGGGTTCCACCTGCTTTGCGTATATTTTGTTTAATGGAATATGGGTTAGGGATTCCAATGATGCCATCTCAAAATTTTTCGTGCACCCATCCCTCCTTCAACTGGAAGTTTTCTTGTTGGTGTTCAGTCCTCAATATGAGTGTGTTATTCAGTTTCTCCGTTATTTTTTTGTTTTGTGCTTTTCTCTGGCCGGTTCTGATTGTAAGTTAAGAAAGTGTTCAGTTCACAGCTGCATGCTGTGATTCTTCAGTTTCTTTGTTGTGTTATGTCTTAGATATTCTATAGTTCTCTGTGTTGACTAGATATAACTTGTGTATGGCCTTGGTCTTATAAAGTGTGTATTTTGAATTGTTTCAGGTACCCGACCTCATCAAAGTTCTCAAGGAGGCTGGCCAAACAGTGTCTTCAGAACTAGAAGTGTTGTCAAGACTTCAGGCTAAGATAAAATCTAAAGGTAGTTCTCTGTTTTAACACATTACACCCTAACTCGCCCGGGATCGCCCGCGAATTCCCTTACACGCTCCACCCTGACTCGCCCGGAACTGCCCGCGCCGACCTAGCGTCTTTAGAAACGACGTCTCGCCTTGACGAGACTCTGGGGCCGAGATTTTGATTTGCATAGTCATAGCAAAAAGTTTCTTCTTTTGTTTGATACCGAAACGAAATTTTTCGGGCCTGTAGTTACAGTATTAGAGCTGATCAAAGTGCAATCGCGTTACCGACACTTTGAAAGTGTCTCGACTTGTTGAAAAGCAACACAATTGAGTTCGAAAATGGAAATAACGATGGATTTGAGCAAAAACAATCATGTGACAAATCAGATGGCTCAGATTTTGATGAAAACGTTGTAGCAAGAGTTTGGGGTGATTCAGATTGATCAGACGTAGAAAATCTAGAATTCAGATCTAGGGACGGACCGCAAGGCTGAGAGTGAGAGTGACGGGTCGGACACCCCGATTGAACTAAAGTTAGAACATTTCCAACAATTTGCGCATACATAAAGTTATTTTTTTCTGAAACTACATTCAGTTTTCTTTTTAACTTTTATTTTTTCAGGATTTTTGGAATTTGTTTAGGTTTTTTTAAAAATGTATTTTTTAAAGGCTTGTATTTACGGGAGGTGGGTTCCTTCCCCTTGCTTAGGATCTTGGAATGGACTTCCCGTCCAGGCCCTTAGGGTGTAATGTGTTAAGGTATAAATACAAGCCACAGTCCATATCCATTAGAACAGTTATGTTTGTCGGCACAATTTTGTTAAAGGTTGAAAATCCAAGTTTATGATTTTTTACTCCTTCTCTCCCCCCCAATTCTTTTTTCTACAATTTCTGCTTTTGGGGGATTTTTAGGGAGTTGAAATTTCTGTTGATGTTTTCATAATTCATGCAGTATTTCATAAAGGTCATGAGAAGTGTTCCTACCTAAAGTTTGAATAAAATGGCAACTAATGTTAGAAATTATTTTTTTAAAAGTTTCTTAGACACAGAGTTTGTTAGTCCAATTGAAGGATCCCTGCACTTTTCTGCAGTACTGTGTAACTCCAGTCAATGGCTAAACTTCTTGCTCGTGGTGATGCATGCTGCAAGCTTAGCTGCTGCATTACTTTCATGAGGGTGATGTGGATTGATGACAAAGCTGTTTCCATGTTGTTGATATGACTCTCCTTCACATCATATCACCTAGAGTTGTATATGATTAAACAGATGAAAGAATGACCTTTGATATGAAAATACAGTGGTTTCTGGCTAATAGCACACCAGGTAAAAGCATGACCCGCCTTAAAGGAAACTGGTAGCACAGAACATATTTTTTTCTACACAATTATCACTGTTAAGGACACATTCCAAATTGACAATTCTGTCTAATAGCACAATTGTTCCTGTGCTAGTCAGAAATGGATCAGCCATATGAATGTACATGACTTGTTTCATTTCACTTGGAATTGATGGAAACAAAGCTAACACCACATGCCTTCCTTTATTACTTGGAATTGTGGCTTTGCCAGGGAGTAAAAGACAAGACATAGTTTGAGACAGAATTAGGCAGTGAGGAAAGCCAGTGCCCATCCATGCGTGGCGGGCAGACAGTGTGAGAGGGATGGGCCACAGATATGACCTTTGTTGTCTGTGATTGCTCAGCGTAAAGAAACTTTACAGTTTGGGGCAAGCTCAGCTCTTTGATGCAACCCGCTGCAGGAGATTAGATACGAGGTAGTTCACAACAATCAATGAAATTTTAAAAAATACTTTAGGTTACTCCCCTTCCAAAGTCACAAAATATCATGTTTGCGCAAGAGCACGCTTTTTTTGGTCACCGTTCGCCCCCCCATTATCAGGGAGAAAAGAGGTTGTCTTTAACAGGTAGATATCCTCAACTGTGTCATTATGATACAGCAAAAAAAAAACCAATGGGGGGAAATGTGAGTGAAGTGATCTTTGTACATGTGATTGTCTTGGGCAAGTGACTGTTGGAGCAGGTTTGACTGTATATGACTATGAGACAACAACTTTGTGAAAACTCAGACTATGCAGTCATTGAGTTGATGTTTCTTGATGTTTTTACCTCTTTCTACTGTGCTGTCCATCACTTGATTGTCATTTTTTAATGAACTATTTCAAGGAAAATGACCTTTGTCTGTTATAACGGCTGGCAAGATTGGTTTTGGTTTCTTCACTTAAATTTTTTTCACAATTTTAATTTTTGTTGCAGGTAATGCTCGATTCAAGTCTGGCTTCCACCGGAAACCTTACCAGCCTAGACATTATGGTGGCAAGGAACACAGGCGGAGGGAAGGTAGGAAATATGTTCAGGGAAATCAGGTTGTAGCTTGCAATTATATTGCATTTTGAAGGTTTTGGAAAATGGAAAATTGAAGAGGAAGAATCAATTAAATCTCTATATTGTCAAAAATAATTTGACTGTAGACAAGACGACTGCATTCAAAATTGTATTTTCTATTCAGTTTGGTTGTCTTGTCTTCTTTCCTATGAATGGTTTGTAAGAAAAAAGAAGGTACAAAAGTTCAGAGGAACAGGATTCTTTTGTGCATGCGTGCGTGCGTGCAACACAAATGGCTAAGACCAAGAGTCTCCTTGTTATGAAAGAATTCTGCTCATGTTGATTAACAAAGCTTATTCCATGTTGAATTTTGATGATACATAATTATCTGGTTTAATCACTGATGAACGTAATAAATGTCTCAAGGCCCGATTCCATGCCAACAAGAGTGGCTTTGGCATTTATTCATTTTAATGATTATACCTCTTCCTCCCTCGCAGCCATGTGCAATTTTGTTGCTGTTATTTCTTCTTCAGGTTATCATGATTGGGAAAGTTGGTAGTGCAATTTGTCGACAGTGAAGTGTTTGCGGTGAATGTTGTTTGGAGGATCATAAAGAGCAAAGGAACACAGCTCAAGGACTAGAAAGGGGAAGAACTTGGTGTCACTGTGAGCTAAAGAGACCAGTACGCATGCCATTACAGTTTCTAGTCCATCTTTTCTTTTACTCCACTCACACACAAAGTCTTCAGTTGTATGACTCATGAAGTAATTAGTGACTGTAAAGTGAGCTTGCTGATTGTAAAAGCAGTCTGTGCTTCGCTTCACTTCACTTAGTCTTTCTTGTCAATGGGAGTTGAGAGGTTGAGTCATGACTCTGGGTGTTGCTTGGATATTTCCATCGATAAAAAGAAACTATTCTTTGTATAGTGCTAGGTGTGGTGTGTGTTGTGAAAGTGTATGCATGTCTGTGGTATGTCACCATTGTTCTGTAATGGATCACTTTGTATTTTTAAAAGAGTAATTTTCGTAAAATATTGTGTACATAGATTAAATTTGGGACCTATTTATGTCAATCCTGTTACTGTGATTTGAGCATGGCTGTTCGAAAGTTTATGGTTAGCTCATACAGAGTGAATGAAGTGTGAACCACACATATGATCTGACACAGACATCCCTTTTAGACTTGTTGATTTATTGATTTACTTTGACATTGTCATTTATTTTGTCCATAATTCAGCAAAAGCAAGAGGTGGCTATTGAATAAAAGCAGTTGCGTAAAAAGAAACGGAATAAATGATAATGTACAAATGAAAGCAGGCTAATATTTTAAAAAAATACAAACTCTTTTATAGAGATTGATTGTGTAAAAATGCATTGCTGTCGCGAGAAAAACAGGTAACAGTATAGGACCCTGTTTTTCATGTAAGTGAAAGATGTAGAATTATGAAATTTGTTTTGCGACTGCAAAGATATATTTTATGATGTGCACTGGATTGTGTTGAATGGACCAGTGCTGAGTGTCTATCCATTTATCAGTGATCTGAATAGGATTGAATGTGATGTTTACTTGGAAATACAATAAAGTGAAAATTACTTGTGAGACGATTTTGTCGTGTTGGTAGGGAAAAATAAATAACTGAAGCCTTGTCTTTGTTTATGTGAAAGTACAAGTTTTGTTACACTTTTGCTTTATTAAACTCATGAGTTTGTGAACTCACTGATCAGCAGAAGCTTTTTTTTTTTTTTTTTTTATTATTTGAAAGTCTCTAAGTTAATGTGAATAGTACATGTACTTGAGGGAAATGCAATTAGACGTTATACAAGACAATGTATTGAGGTTAGTTTTTACACTATCAATCTCACTTCTGCTATGAATTGTTATGATTTGAAATAGCATGGTGAGTTTATATCGCCCACAATCAAATCTGTGGTGTTGTGTCAAGCAAGATCCGCCAGCTCAATTCTCATCCTGGACATCAACATTTTCTAAAGACTCGGAGCTGCATTTTATTACTGTTATTCCTATGGGCTCCTCTGCTAGATTTATGGGTACATACATTCATCATACTGGTTTTTTTTTACCCGTAGTAGATCTATATATGTACATGTATAACTTCTTTTTCAATGTTCTTACCCCAAGTCCCATTTTTTATAGTGTAACTGGGCTTTAGTTGGGGCTGACCAGTTATGTCTGTTTTGGGTTGGGATTTAATTATGAGAATTTGGCCCCTACAGTCTGCTTTTCTTTGACTTTCTATTGCTAATGTGTGTCTTGTACTTGTATCTGGTACCTTGTTTTTTAATTATTTTTCCTAGATTACTTTGTGCTCAATTTTTCTTGTCCAAAACCTGGGGTTATAAAAGTCTTGAAAAATATTCTCAAGTTTTGACGTGCCCCTCCAGACCAAATATTTAATTCTGTTTTGTTTGTTTGTTTGTTTGTTTGTCTCTTTGTTTGTTTGTTCATATGGAACAAGTGCATCACACGTACCTACAAGTTTCTTGGAACCCCCCCCCCCTGTTTTTTAAAAGCCATTTTTATCGCAAGATTGATTTTTTTTTTTCATGAAAGGGACACTGAAACCTTAGTTAAGACTGTTGAGAGTCCGAATAATATCTGAACGACTGAAACTAAAATACATACTCACCGACTTTAAGTGACTCACTGCTCGTTTGCCACACGTGTTGAATGACTAGTGCAATGACTGCTGTATTCTATTCTCCGAGGCAACTGACAAAGCAAGAAAAAAAACTGAATGATTGCGACAACAAGGGTAACACGAACCCTCTTTCAAAGACCAAGTGAGAGAAACTGATGTGAGCTCACAAGTTAGTTCTGTTTTAATTAGATCATTTTTACAACACAGGTGTCTTAGCAAGGGCGGGGGGGGGACTGGAAGGTCCAGCCTTCCAGCTAATTCTTTTATTTGCTTGTTTCTCCTTTGCTGATTGATGATGGGTGCTATAATGTTGTCTGTTTCACCCCCCCCCGGGGCAGTGCAATTGACTGATATGTCTTTAGGCCATTCCCAAAGGTGGGACATATCTCGTTCAAGCATAGTAGAATTGTAAATGGGCTGACATGCCACGCTCATAACTGTGCCTGATCTACAACAGGGAACTGCTGCTTTTTCTTTCCTGATCCTTACTATTGTCATTTTCCTCTACTTCTTTTGTACGTTTGTCACTCCCTTGTGATCTGCTATTTTGGGGTGCCTTGATAGTCGAAACAGACCTTCTGCTGTTGAAACTAGAGAGGTGAGCAGTCTAAGTCTGATTCCCTGTAAAGACTTCTCTGTTGATACCCACCCCTTGGCGCTCATATGACCTTATGCAGTTGCGAATGCTGTAAAACTCTACTATTAAAAAAAAAAATGTTGTCTGTTCCTTTTACTTCTTAAAAAAATCTCGAAACAAATCCTGCCTTGCTTTTCGTGGTCCAATACGTCCCTTGCTGTTGGGCACAAAAGCTCCGAGTTTGTTTTCCACATGAGGAAGTCTCTCCGTTTCATCGAATCGCCGCAACATCTTTCTTCTAAAATGTTTCTAGTTCAGGCCACTTTTGTTGTTACAGGCAAAGACAGTGGTGCCCTTCTCCCAAATGGTTTAGTACCGTCTTCTACTGTCTAGAATGTCGGTGGGGCTGTAAAACCTGCAGCTTAATCCTTGCCGTAAGCTGTTGCTTGATAACATTTCCCTCTTCAGTACTATAATTTAAAGTATTATACTATACTAATATTTAATAATGATTAGGCACTGGGCGTTTACTCTTTTCTGTAACATTAAGATGCACCGGCGTTTGCGGTGTAGCGGTCAGGCGTTTCACTGTCGCACTTTGGCGACCAGAGTTCGATAACCGAGTTTGGAGAATTTTTATCAAGCATCTAGATCTTTCTGCTGGGATGTTTTATCCCTCTCAGTCCGGGTTGGCCCTGACTCGTCGGAAGCCTGCCTCCTAAATGATCCAAAAAATTGCCGACATTAAAAAAAAGCGGCAGGGCCTTCTCTGTTCGTCCTGCTCGGAGAAGGGGCAAGAAATGGATTTCAGTACTGTAGAGGTCTGGTCATGAAGTGTTTAGTCGGGCGAGAGGATCGCCAGGAAGTTTTAAAACGCTGGGGCCTTCCCACCAAGGCTGTCCGGGTGTTGACTCTGCTCGATTTAATAACATACTAACTTAAGACACGTACTAGGTAAGGTTCCTTTTTCTGGAGAGTTGGAGGGTTAATGGCCCATCGGGAGGGGGGGGGGTGTAAATCGCCCTGTCCTTAGAAGCTATTAAAGCTCTTATAGCACGTCATTTCTGTTACTGTTCTCTCTCTCT
>NW_004797420.1:1292153-1293649 GCF_000002075.1 Aplysia californica
TATGTCTATTAGTGAAGTTTTATAGTAATGGTTCGTGACAACTTTTGAATTTTGAACAAAATGAATTCATTCGTACAAGAGTCACTGACTTCCCAAGATTGTCTTCTTGAATAAGAAAGAAAAGAGTTAAAATTATATTGTTTTATTTTTACGTTAAATTATGGAGTAATCCATCTCAACTATGGAACCGATCTATTGTCAAACATTTGTACCACTCCACTGAATGTTGATCTTGAGACCACCTTGAGAATATCCCCCCCCCCCTCACCCCGAAAAAAATACAACAACCCAAAAACACTTTCCGTAAGTAAACCGGTATCACTGGCATCTCCTAAAAAAGAACACTAGATTTGCTTTAGCTAACTGCTAAGAAACGTGAGGAAAACCCAAATAGAACCACTCGTTGAAATGGGTAAGGAAGGGGGATTGGGATGTGGGTATTTTTAAAGAACTTACAAGAGATGAGACTAACTGAGCGCACAATCACAACATTAATTTTGCTCTATTACTTCGTACTTCTAATTTTCTGTGGGTATACCACGTATTAGTAACAATAAGAAGTTTGTTTGAAGTCTCTCATCAAATCAAGCCCTTGTTCATAGCCTCTCTGAGTTGAGTCCTGTCTAAAGTACACCCCGATTTGTACTTCGTATTCTGTATAGGGCTTTTGCTTTTCAAATATGCTAATAATAAACTTCGTATGACTAATAATATATAACCAGTAGCCTTGATGAGCCAATAAATACTCGCAGGGTCTTGTGGGTGTTATTAAAAAAAAAAAAGGAGATGTTTTTGCACCCCCATTGACACAATTTAGATAATTTAGGAGGCAGGCTTCCGACCCTGCCTGTCAATGCCAACCCGGGTGAGAGGGATACAGCATCCCAACAGAAAGACCAAGATGCTCGACAAAAACTTCTTCCCACTCGGGAATCGAACTTGGGTCTTTTGCGTGTGACAGCGGAGCTCCTAACCGGTACACCACAGATACCGGTCTTGTGGCTGTCTCATTTTTATAATCTATTAAGATGATGCAGTGTTGACAAAGTGCTGTTAAGATTAGTTTGAATAAAGGGTAACACAAGATACAATAATGGTCATTTAGCGCTGCAATAAAGCAAGACAGACATACAGGTAGACAGAAACTAGGGAAGATAAGTAGAGAAGTAAAACATCACTGGCGCCCTTTTACCGCCCATTCTTTGGAAAATGATGGTGCCCATGCTTGTAAATGCACTTCGGTGTTTAACACCTCCCCTCCCAATTGACACTAGATCATCTCGGAGATGACCAAGCCTGAAGGGACAACCAGAGCCAAGATGGATACAATGTACCAGAAGACAAACAGAAATACTCAATTATAAAATATATCTCCATTTGGGAATCGAGCTCACCTTTTGTGCATGTAAGCAAAGTGCCTAACCGCCGCACCACAGATGCTGGGGATAATTTTTATGGCAGCAAAGAAGAAGGAGGTGACGGAGGAGGAGGAGGAG
>NW_004797420.1:1294531-1296369 GCF_000002075.1 Aplysia californica
TGTGTGTATGTGTGTGTGTGTGTGTGTGTGTGTGTGAGTGTGCATGCATATACGTTTGTGTGGTCTTTTTTCTAATTGTGCAAGATATCTACTCTAATTACACCCTAACTCCTCACCAGATTACAGTCAAAGTCGTCTTTTCAAAAATGCCCCGACTGATGTGATTGAGTATCTGACGACGGAACCTGTCACCCAGAACCAGCACAGCTACAGTATTCTGACCAAGGTATGTTGACTTTTGAATTCGAATTGATACTTGGCTGTACTGACTGTTATATTGACACACATTAGATTATTTCGGTGGTTGCTGCTCTGACATTTTCTGTCGTGTCCCTTTTTAGCCTATCTGACCTGAAAGTGATTCTACAACATCCCAAGAGACAGGCGGGGTGGATATACTCAAGAAAATATTACTTCCCTACTCGGGAATCAAACTCATATTGTCTTCTGAGTGCAATGGCGAAGAGTCTAACTTCACTATTACTCGAAGCCGTTGAAGACGCCCATTTTTTTATTTTATGGTCTTATAACACGTAAACGGCGTAATAAAAGTTTTACAGTCTTCTCAAGGAAGGGACGCTTTGCTGTCTTAAGATTATTCTCAGAAAAGGCCAAACAAAAAGGGTGGAAGCCGTGAACGCTACTCAGTGAATGCCCGGTTGGGGATTTAAACTCATGTGGCTTGGATACTGATACTGATAAAGATTACTCTGAAATAGAAAGTGTGTGGTCAAGGATACTTCCTGGAACCTTTTCGTGTTTTTTTTTTTTTTAGGGTTTGAATAGGAGTTCGAGGTTTTCATGCCTTTCAATAAGTTCATTTCGGTGGCTAGTCCTCCACATTTGATGATCATCTCCAACTGGATATTGTGAGTAACCCTAAGCACTCTCTTGGTACTTTCAGACAGGGATACAAACTTAAGTCATTTACTTTACTTTTACTTTTTCATCCTCTGTTGCCGTTAAACGTCGAGGGGAGATGCAGTTTTTTTTATGGTAAGCCAGCTCCGCAGCTCTTTCAATTGGGATATCATGATTTCTCAGGGTTTCCTTGACACCGTCAATCCACCTTTTGCGTGGCTTTCCTTTTCCTTTATAGCATGAGTGCTTGGTGTTTTAGGCTTTCAAGGCTGGCTGGATAGCTAAGTGACATACGTAACAGGTGGCTAAACCATTTTATTCTCTATCTTTGGGTGAAATGCAGGCAGGACTCAGTGCCGATCGCTGCTCTTACTTCTTCATATCTCTGCTTGTTTTGTCTTGTGATATATATCTATGTTGTCACTAGTTGCTGGTGTTAACGTCACAGATGTAGCTAGCACTGTTAATAATGTGCTTCATTCTGGAGGCCATATGGAAGGGTAACAGGTGCACATCGCACATGATTATATTATGTATCATAATATACTTGGGTGTATGTGTGTGTTGTGTGTGTATGTGTGTGTGTGTGTGTGTGTGTGTGTGTGTGTGTGTATGTGTGTATTTGTGGGGGCTTTTGTGTGTGAGTGTGTGTGAGTGTGTGTGAGTGTGATGTATATTCTTGTGTACATATGCAAATGTTTGTTTGTGTATGTGAGTGTATAATGTGCATTTGTATTGTGTTTGTAGGTGTTTATGCAATAACTAAAATGGCCATAAAGAAATTTGCTGCTATGCTTTTTGTGAGGCTCTGTTTTTGTGTGTATACCTGTTTGTTTGTCTGTCTGTTTGAATGCCTGCCTGCTTGCCTGTTTACTTGATCAGTCAGTCCCTTGGTTTCTCTCTCTCTCTCTCTCTCTCTCTCTCTCTCTCTCTCTCTCTCTCTCTCTCTCTCGCATACACAAATACAAACACACACA
>NW_004797420.1:1296630-1299674 GCF_000002075.1 Aplysia californica
CACATGGTGGATCTCTTACTCGTTGACCGATAAGGCAGATTCTTTGTTCATGAGAAGCGCGCACGAAGGATAGGAGGTGCAAAGGGGGGGGGGGGCTACACCCCAAAATCAAAATTCGGCTCAAAATTATGGAATTTGAGCTGTAGGCACTTTTAGCTTCCTCAGCCTGACCTACAAATGTTTCATCGCATAAGAACCCCCAAAAACAGTATTTCTTCCCATACCGGGCTTGTTTTTTACCGCCGTTTCCTCATAAAATCAGTATTTTTTATTTTTGTTATCGGCCGTTTTCTCAAAACGCGACTTTTCTCTATACCTTTTTGAATAACTCCACCATTTTTCATCCAATCTTCATGAAATTTTCACAGAATGAAGAGAAGATGTAATACTAAAAATTTGTCTGTTGAATTTTTGATATTTGGAATAGATTTTTGTTTGTGGTGTCTGGAGTGTGGATTTTCGCTGATTTTTTGCAAACTTGAATGCTACCTCAGGAAAAAATTCATTAAAAATTTTCTAACTCGTTTAGGATAAAAACAATAGACAAATTTTTAGATCTAATGTTTGTGAACACGCAAGCACAAAAAAAAAATAATTCCATGAGTGATAAGTGCGGTATTCATTACGTAAGACATGTCAACAAAATCCAATATGGCCGCCGTATCCATGGAAACAAAACTTTTTCTCAAATTTGATTGTCGATTTTAAGACTCCTTACTATGCTTGTTATATAGGTGAAATTTGGTATAATTCAGTCCAGTAATAAGCGAGATAGCCTTCAGGTGTAGCCCCCCCCCCCCTTTATGAAGGAAGTTGGCTATGCATTAATTTCTTCATTTCAGGTATTTGAGTCAAGCAAGCTATCAAGTTTCTTCACCAAATTGTCAACAAACAAGGACAGGAAAGGCACTGAGTTTATTTCAACCGTGGAAGGTATTTAAAACTGATGAGATTTGATAATAATAATTATGTCATGCCAAAATATAACTGGTTATTGCACTGTCACTATATAATATCTGCATTTCTAGTAGATACGTGAGTAACTAGATCTATCTTTCTTCTCGGCAGACGATGGCGTTGCAACTAATATGTAAGAAATCCAAACTCAAAAAACTCCCCCCCCCCCCCCAATAAAAAAAATTATTAAAAAATCCCTCTTTGTTGATGACAAGAAAACAATTTCACACTATATACTCGTACACCTACTTTTACTGTATGGATAGAAATCGTCTTTTATTGTCATCTTTAGTGACTGAAACATCCGTGACTATCCCATTATTTCAGCCAAGAAGTATCCATTCTATGGAGTGCAGTGGCACCCCGAGAAGAGCAGTTTCAACTGGAATCCGAACTACGTCATAAACCACGATGCTCACGCGGTGGCTGTAGGCCAGTACATGGCCAACTTCTTTGTCAGCGAAGGTAGGATTAAAAAAAAAAAATTTTAGACGACATATTATTTATTTATTTGTAGTGAAGGTATTATTCAATATTATTAGTAGACAAATTGATTAATTCATTAATTTGTTTCCTGAAAGTGTTCTCAAAGATATTATATTACAATATATTCATGTATAATATGTTTTTTTAAGGTAGTTCATGCACCAAAATGACTCGAACCTTTCATCCTTTTCTTTGATGATCAACAAGTTTTTTCCTGTCCTTTTTTTGAATTTCAGCGAGAAAGAGTGCTCACCACTTTCCAAGCGTCAAAATGGAGGCAACGAATCTGATACAAAACTATAAAAAGGTCTACTTCAGTGATGGGACCTTTTTTGAGAACTATTATTTCGATTAGAATGCCATTACATATAATCTTCAAACCTCATCACGCTGTTCCTTACTTATTGATTTGCCAATTGACTTGTCTCTGTGAAGTATTAATGAAATAAAAATAAAATGTGTACAAATCTCCACAGAAAATGTTCAACCACATCATTTTGCTCTAGTTACCAGTCTTATTTCATGTTTATTAGGGTAATTATCTACTTTCATGCCTTTCTAATTTTTTAGTTCAGTTTAGTTTGAGTACAAATGTACAGAGACGCGCATCTTCACAATTATGGTCATTTAGTGCAGGGAACATAATCAAGATAGGCATACAAAAAACGAGAGGAAAGAAATTAAATTGGATCCACTAATCAGTGGTATCCTCCAAACCATGTTTGCTTATGTCTCTTGGAAACAAAATAAATAGCCCAGCTTATATAACATAGCATGAGACACATCATGTTGGGAGGAAGTATATTATATTTGACATAAAAGAGTTTCTATGTCATTCCTAGGGCTATTATTTTTGTCTTTGATTCTGTTGCATTCTATTGCATATTTATTTTATACCCTGTTCAACACAATTTATATAATTAAGGATGCACGATGCTTCCAGCTTGCCTGTCATTACCAACCTGGACGGAGAAGAATACAATGTCACAGCAAACAGAAGGAGACATTATTTTGATTAAAAACTCCCAACAAGCCAATCGAATGCATTTCTTCTGTGTGTGATGGTGAAATGGCTTACCGCTGCACCACAGAGGCCTGTGCTTGTCAGTGAGGAACAGAACAGTTAACACAATTACCTTTTTTGCTTCTTCTCTTGTACAGATCCATGTCCAGTCGGGCATATAAAGATGTGGGTGAAAATGAAATTCAAACATATTGCCAAAGAAAGATTAAATAGTTTAAGTTGAAGGATACAGTATATTAGAATAGAGTTTTACACCTGGCTCGTTTTGATCGTTCTGTATATATATATACAGTTTCGAGGCCTCTGATCTTCACTGACAGCTGATTGTGTCCAAAATCTTACTAACATAGTCCATGTGCAAAAAAGGTTTCATACTCGACACGAAACCATAGGCTCCTAAACCAAAACAAAATTAATCCAGGCTTTGTTTGATTTTTGTAACTGCTCTATTCTCCAATCTGTTTGAAAATATTATCAGAGGATGCTGTTCATTGCAAGGACAATGATATTCTCTTTTCATTTGATGTTCAATACACGTTCATTCTACCAATGTTAATGCACTTCAATATTCGTTAGA
>NW_004797420.1:1299774-1303535 GCF_000002075.1 Aplysia californica
ATAAATCATTGATCTAGTTTCGAGGCTAGCCTAGATCTAGATCTTATACAGTGGCGTCCAAAAGAAACTTGAAAACATGATCACTCAATCATCGTGTTAAAGCTTCGCATTACCTACTCATGCAGCATACCAATTAAAGCTAAAAATTCTGAAATTCTGCATCATCTGACACTTTAATTGTTCATCTATGTTTAGAGGCGCCCTAGATAGGGTCACTCAGAACTGAGTCAAAACTGACATTAAAAACAGGCTTGGCAAAATTGTGCGAAATCAAAGAAACGTTAAATTGTCTTTGCGCGTATATTGAGGAGCATCAATATATTGATAGAGTGGACATACATTACATGCCCAATGAATGGAGAATTTTGTATTGCCACGAACAATCCACGCAAAACTTGGATTTAACTTTAAATGAGCTCTTTCTTATTTTGCTTAGGAGCCATTAGTTTTGTGTAGTGCACGAACCCTTTGGGTCTCAACTCTGTTACGGTTTGAACATAATTATCCGTCATTCCATCCCAAATGTCACAGTTGCAAACAAAGGGTCTGGATTGGGAGAAAAGTCGCTTTTCTTCTGCTGCGACTTCACTCTTCACATACCTGTTGGATTCATCAATGCTATGGATTTACTGGTGACCACTCCAACGTCGATTTGATCTGGTTTTCCGAGAATGATCTAGGCTAGTGGCATTGGCCCTTTGAGAAAGTTCTTTGCTATGCATGGAGATGTCTACTTGAATGCAACCATGACGAAAATAAGGGAAAGACATGACGTTCCAGCTCTTGCGCGATGTAGTCCACGAGACCAAGCCATTCAGTGATTCTCATTAGGACGGTTTTGTTCATTCCACCCTAGACCACCCAAAAGCCAAGGCAGTTTCGAGGCCTCTGATCTTCACTGACAGCTGATTGTGTCCAAAATCTTACTAAAATAGTCCATGTGCAAAAAAGGTTTCGTACTCGACACGAAACCATAGGCTCCTAAACCAAAACAAAATTAACCCAGGCTTTGTTTGATTTTTGTAACTGCTCTATTCTCCAATCTGTTTGAAAATATTATCAGAGGATGCTGTTCATTGCAAGGACAATGATATTCTCTTTTCATTTGATGTTCAATACACGTTCATTCTACCAATGTTAATGCACTTCAATATTCGTTAGAACACACTTTTGCGTTTCTCTGATTTCGCACAATTTTGCCAAGCCTGATTTTTTAAGGTCACTCTTGAGTGGCCATGTCTTGAGCGTCTTTTAACATAGATGAAATATGAATGCGTCAGATGATACAGAATTTACTCAGCTTTAAACTATTATGCTGCATGAGCGGGTCCTCACGTGCACTCTTGCCAAGTGCGCGTCAGAGAAAGATGTGCCCGCATTCCTGAATATCACGACCTTCGGTGGTATTCACTGTGAATCCGAGAGACATCAAACGTTTAACTGCTCGAAGGCGTTGTCCGCAGCCATGAATCATGTTTGAAACTAAAATTGTGGCTCATTGCGAGGGTGTGATCAAAGCCCGCCGGATTACTCTTCGAAACAAACACGACTGTTCTCACCTTTAGTTCGTGTCGTCCTCCAGCCATCGTTCGGGCATCTTACTTGGTTTTGGACATGTGATCCTGAGTACCGAACCCTCTGCGCTGTTTCCAAGTGTCAGAAGGTCGGCCATGGCCAGTCGCGATGCCGACACGCAGAGGTGTGTGTTCTCATATGGCAAGACCGGGAATCGTGAAAAAGAAAGCAAAGGCTAGTCCTTACTGCCTCGGTTGCCACAGCCAGCAAAAAGCCTTCAGCGAAGAGTGCCCGAATTGGCTCCAAAAAGCGCACAAGCCAAGAGTACAAGGCGTGAATGGCAGCTTATTTCAGGGGGCTCGTAAGACTGTCTGCCTGCCAGTTGTGACCCCAGTCTCTGGCCGGTCAGATTGGTTGGCCAATACTTCTACTGTCGACCTCACAGTACCCTCTGTCAAAAGGCAAAACTCTGCACTGAAAATTAAGAGGGTCCCTCTCACTCATATGGAACCCTCCTTTGAGGTGCCCCTCGCTAACCACTTTGGGGTTCCATGGGAACACGGGGTAGACTCTTCCTCTGCCCTCCCCTCCTCTATCCATTCTTCTCCCTCCTCACGCCCCACCCTCTGATGGAGTGTGGTGCGAAGTGCCCCCCCCCCCCGGAAGGAGGAAGCCCTGTCCGTCACCCCTCCCTCAAATCTCCCAGAAGGCTGCCGCCCAGCCAGTCAAGTCCAGCAGCCTTGCAAACCCTCTGCCATTCCTTGACCTCACCTTTTGTACCCCTGACCTAGTCCCTGATTTTGAGTGGTCTGTGCTGGATGACCGTGCCGACAATTTCCCAATATTTCCCAAACCCATTGCATCCCAGATCGTTTCAACTTCCGAAAAGCACACTACGGGTTAGCCATTTTACGCTCCCAGATTTTAAACCTCACTGTCCGTCTCAACGACAACCGATTTTATGAAACATGTCTAGTAATATGTCATAAATACATCAAAAACATCTCAAATACCCTGAAAAAAACCCCAAGGTTCTCTGGGGAGTGTGAAGATACCATCATAAAGAAAAAGAAGGCAGCATATATATCGAAGAGCCGTCGACAATAATACTATAGAGAAAAAAATGTATAAAAGTAAAAGCTCGAACTGTGGCACGTTGATGCTCCAGGGAGAGCAAAGGGCATCTTAGAAAATACGTCTCCAAAATCAACAGGCTAGAGTTGTTCGAGTTGAAGTTTAGGTGTTGTTCTTTGTTGGTTTTGATGTTTTGGAAGTTGATGTAATTTGTTTTTGATAAATTTTTCGAAAGAGATGTAGATCTAGCTATGGTGTTTGCAATGTCTATCTCTGCGTTTCTGCTTCGGTGCCATCCGAGCTGTCTACGTGCCGGATGGTCTCTGTGCGCCTTCCTAAAAAGAATTAGAGTGGAATCCTGTTATAACAAGAGGGAGGGGACTGGAGAGAAATGTCCGTTATAGTAGGATTCTCGTTATAAGGGATCCAGTAATAAATTCAATGGATATAATAAAGTAAGCTTATCTATGAGTTTGATAGTCTGTTTATTTCTTTTTGCTATCTCCCCTGATGATGATTTTGTTTCAACATGACCCCTAGGTCATACTTGATAAAAAAATCGAATCGGGTTTCTTTCTCAAGCGCTAGTGATGTTGGCAGCTCGGCGTTGGCAATCCGAAAGCAAGGGTTTTAGGGTAACTCGCCCTCTGTGTTGTCCCCCACCCCACCACACCTTATGGCGCGTTCCGTCTGCTTTCGCAGGTCACACATTCGTTCTGTCCATCAAATCACTGTGACCTCTTCATCCTGGCATCGGAGAAGTGAGAGGCAGACTGGGCTGGCCTATCACGCTATGCGTTCTGCTTGTCTGCGCTTGCCACACCCTCCCCACTCATTCGCACCGGCCTTCATTGTTGACACTTGTGGGCTCTCCCATTCTTTGTTTCGCTAGTTCTCCAACAAGTTTCTCAACTTGCAGGGCTTTACATTATAATAAGGGAGTGTATACAGACCCGGTAACCGGGAACAAAGTCACGAAGTATACAGACCCGGTAGGGGAACTCTTTTGTGATTTTGGAGGGTAGAACTAGGTTCTTCTAGATATATGACCTAGGTCTAGTTCTAGATCTAGACAGACAGAGATATAAATCATTGATCTAGTTTCGAGGCTAGCCTAGATCTAGATCTAAATCTAAGTGAAGATCGCGGATGTCTTTTCGATGAACGACCTC
>NW_004797420.1:1303635-1343635 GCF_000002075.1 Aplysia californica
GAGGTCGTTCATCGAAAAGACATCCGCGATCTTCACTTAGATTTAGATCTAGATCTAGGCTAGCCTCGAAACTAGATCAATGATTTATATCTCTGTCTGTCTAGATCTAGAACTAGACCTAGGTCATATATCTAGAAGAACCTAGTTCTACCCTCCAAAATCACAAAAGAGTTCCCCTACCGGGTCTGTATACTTCGTGACTTTGTTCCCGGTTACCGGGTCTGTATACACTTCGTTATAATAATTGCCTTACACGCTGCGCACAGAAGCAGCAATATTCCGCAGTAACCGACTCGCGTGTTTGTTTGATTGCGCTATAGCAGTATTTTATATAAATATACAAAGATAAAGAAGGGAAAAACGGGGTTTTAGAATAGTGTTTTTATAACAGACTTCTCGTTATTTCAAGACTCGTTATAAGTGGACTCCACTGACTACGTTAAAAACTTTGGTGATTTTCTTAAGTTTCTACTAAGGCTTGTGCATGTCTGTAACTGATCATGAAGTGGAACAACCAGTATTCAGTAAATATACTTGCTTCTCTGTGACTTTATTTTGAAAATTTTGTTTTGGTTTTCCCATCTTCGTAACAGGTGTGAA
The DNA here is from genome assembly GCF_000002075.1 of Aplysia californica. NCBI lineage: Eukaryota > Metazoa > Mollusca > Gastropoda > Aplysiida > Aplysiidae > Aplysia > Aplysia californica. Next base: position 1,304,236 of record NW_004797420.1, read on the forward strand.
AAAGAGCATCAAAATTCTTAGCCTTAGAACTAAGAAAAATAATTATTCATGAACAATAGATTTGAGCACTGAACTTTCAAAAGACGGACGAACTTGTATATCTGTATCACAACGGATCTGAGTTATTTCTTGAGTCCAAATAACTGCCGAAAAGTTGACCTATATCCTGAGTTGAAACGATAATAAATATAAATGTTGAGCGAGCAGTTCACAGTTTGGGACAAAATCTGGATGGAATATAAAATTGAGACAAGATTTCGATAGCGGCCAGGGTAAAATAGGCTAAACTCCGGCAGGAAATGTCTGACTATCGTAGTAGCCACCACGAGCATTTGAGCCAAGTTGCACGACATGAAGAGCGCAGCTACACACGCCACCATCTGAACCACTCGCCTTTCCTTTACTCCTAATCCTAACCGATTCTTCTCTATTTTTGTCTGCACTGGCTTCGATTCAGAGATTTTGTTTTCAGTCGCCTTCTTAGTTACTCGTGGGTCACTCGACAGTTCAGCCCTCCTGTGGGCATGGTCCCGTGTACACTTTGTAGAACTCACTTGTGATTGAATCGAACTGAAAACGTTCTCCGCTCTCTGGTTTTCCATGCCGTGCGAGCTGCCAGTGACGCATCTCTGTTTGACGTTTGATTCAGAAGTTGTTTGACGAAACATCACAGATTTTCGTAGGGCCGAGGTCATGAGTACGGCAGATATGACGAGTACGATCTGGACAACTACTGGGATGAACGCGCTGAGTAAAGAGTGCTCAAAGAGTAGAAATGTGTTGTGGCCTGGGGATACGATCATGAACAGACGTGTTGTATTGTATCGTGGGTCCGGGAGCCATACAAAACTGATGTAAGTGAAGTTTGGTGCATAGAGCACGATTGTGACAAACAGCATAAGAAGAACGCATGTGGTCACTCTTGGTTTTGTGAACATCGTCTTAAAGTGAAGTGGGAACCGTACGCAGAAAGATCGTTCCACAGAGAGGAATGCTACGCACACAGTTGACATGGAATGGCTACATGCTCTCAGCGGTCCTGTTAAAAAGATCAAAGACATAATGTCGACCCTGGATTTTGCATTATAATTATATAACCCTTCTAAAATAGCTAAAGTGAGGGCCATGCAGCTAGAAGACAAATCCACCGCAGACAGCAGCATAAGTTGTACACTGACGCTGTCTTTAAGGCCTTGTTTGAAAAACACAGTAAGATTGACGCTGTTCGAGAATATTCCAAAAACTCCGAGTGCTCCGATCACAAACACTAGACAAATGATTATAAAAATAGACTTGATTTCATCAGACACTAGAGGAAGCCCTCCAATGACACTTTCTTCCACACGTTGTACACTGTTATTTGGATATACAGACATATTGGATTCAGCCTACAGAAAACGTGAATTCAGTCAAAGATAGTAAATAACAAGATGGGCCACTCAGCCAAAGATAGTAAATAACAAGATGGGCCACTCAGCCAAAGATAGTAAATAACAAGATGGGCCACTCAGCCAAAAAAGTGTCCGCAGGAAGTATGCTCTTTGCTTCAGATGGCGCTGCAGTCTGTTTTGAAGCTCTCTTTCGTTTTTCCAGAAGAAAAATAGGAATAGCACCTCCTTGCGTGCGCAGATCGACTGCTGTTCATCAGCAGTTCGGGTTCGTTCAGTGCGGAGTTTTAGGTTATTTATATTTTAATGACCTCTCGCCTTTCATTCTAAAGTCAAATTAAACGAAGAAAACAATCACCCTTTCCTCCGGAAGAGGTTTTTTTTGTCAGCGTAACCATTTAAAAAAAAACGTTCTTCCGAAATTCATTCAAAAATTTGCTAGTTTCACTTTGATTTTTTTAAAACTCAAGTAGGATAACTCTGTTCGCAAAAGGTGCGCTTTTGCGAAGAGGGCGCCACCGAATTTTAAGGACACTTTTTTAATTGGCTCAAAGAGAGAAGTGGCCCCTCTTGTTATGTAGACTCTTTGATTCAGTTAACTTATTTTGCTCAAAGAGTCCACTTAGTCATCTCCTCTTAAGTGACGAGTCTCAGAAGAACATCGCAAAAAGCCAAGTCCTGTTCCCTTTGTCTCTCCCCGTTTGAACAGAGTAACCCCTAGTTTCTGAGAGGTTGTTGGAGTAGGGCTATTTAATAAAACAGAATGCACTTAAATTTGCTAGGCGACAGTGCAATTGAGGCTTAATTTTCTTGTTTTCCCTTCATTTATTTGTTACAAATCTACTTAATTATTTATTAAACAAAAAAGTGAAGATCGAGAGATGACGTTTGGCCAATTTTTCCGTCTTGAAAAATTTGGGCTCAACCAGTCGCCCCAACGGACAGCTCAGTTTTCACCAGATGAAAAGATAATATTCGCGATGTCTTTGTTCCTATGTGGGTGACACAGTTTTACCACTTTTAGCTTGTTTAATTTAAAAATAACCAACCATGAACTGTCAGAAGAAAATCAATGTGTTTGCTGTGTAAACATTACACCACTACTTTCTGGTATTAAGCTACTTTGTAAATTGGCAAGGAAAGTCATAATCTGTTTAGTCATGCAATTCTCAGTCACGCTGACAGCTTTTATGACGACGACGGCCTACAGCGAATCGGAACATATTAAAACTGTTATGTCACTATCGTAATTCACTTTAATCAGGCTTGTGTCTTATAATTTAAGAACATTATATTAGTAGCCTATTTGACTAGCAATTTTTCAGTCGTTAAAATCATGTAATTATTATAATCTGAGCCTGGAGATTCCCACCATTAAGTAGGCTTTCAAAGGTAAAGGTACGGAGAAAACAGTTCATATGGGCGATAATTTTGGAGCAAGTAGGCCCTACATGATGTACTTCTGTAAATTCTTTAATTGTACAAAAGCCATTAAAAACTCGCATCTGCGTTTGTCGCGGCCCGGGAATTGCGGCCGCAATTTTTTGATTAAAAAAAAGAAAAGACTTCTTCATAACATAGACGTGTATTTTGATAATTTTAAGCTGTCCTTGTATAGTTATTTTCTCGCGAAGAATAATAATAAGTACATTACATAGCCCACTATAATTTATTATATATTGCTGTTTGTCTTTTATTTTTTCCTCTTTGTTGGAGTGTTAATTTTTGGGGGGTTATTTTTCCGATCTATTTTTGTGTGTGTGTTTATATAGCGTAATGCCATTAATTTGACGTTCCTACATTTTTAAAAAAAATGTTATGTTAGAGCGTGTCTCCACCAAAACCGAATTTTGACACTGGCAGGCCCCTTGTGTGTGATTCCATAATTTACATGCAACATCCTGTACTTTTTCTTGAATTAAACACGTTTAGGGTTAAAACGGCCAATCTTTGGATAGGTGGACACGCGCCCTAATGTGTTACTTTTTGCGGTTGTTTGTGTGCTGTTCTAATTTTGATTTTATTCTGTTGTGAAACCTTTATTTTTCACGTTTTTACACACTGTGGGACTAAACAGATCATTTTGCTGGAAATGTTTTATGAGCTGATCTCTGATGATGGATTCCAATACCTTACAGGCCACACTCGTTAGACTCACTGGACGATGGTTTCCTGGGGTGTTTTTTTTTGCTTTTTTTGAAGATAGGTGAAACATGGGCTAGTTTCCACTCGGATGGTATAACTCCTTCCTGCAGTGACCTATTCATTAGAGTTGCCAGCGGGGCAGCTAGTTCAGTGGCACACTGTTTGAGGATGGATGATGGGATGTTGTCTGGACCCTGGGCTTTGTTGGGATTTAGCTTAGCAAGCTTCTTGAGCACATCTTCTTTAGAGGCATATGCATGTCTTCAAACTTGCAGTTAACATCTCTGTGTTGAAACTCGGGTATTTCTCTCGTGTCCTCTCTCGTGAAGACTGAGGAGAAAAAACTATTGAGAACCTCGGCTTTATCCTTGTCCGTGCTTGCCACACTACCATCATCACAGACCAGATCCGCTACACCACTCCTTGTGTTCAGTTTGCTCTTGGCATATATTTGAAAAATGCTTTGGTGTCTTGCTTGGGTTCTTGGGCTATCTTTCTTTCAAGGTCTCGTACTGCCTTGCGGCATTCCCATTTGGCTTGGTTTCTTGCTTCTGCATAGTCTGCATAGTCCTTACCCTCTCTTGTCTCCATATATACCTTTTGAAAGTGGTGTGTTTTTCTTTAACCTTGGCCAAAGCCTTGTCATTCATCCACAGTGGGTTTCTCGGCTTTTTTCCAGGTCTGCTCCTGGGGATATTTGTGTCCATGCTATTGATTAGTTTTTGTTTGATCTCTGTCCATGTGGCTTCACATGTTAGTTCATTTAGGGTAGTCTCCCAGTTTATTGATTGAAGATCATTTTTAATCCTGACCCAGTCGGCTCTGTCATACACATAGCGGGGCCTGTGCGGTTTATCTTTTTTCCTATAGCAATTCATCTGAAAGACCAGGGTGGAGTGGTGGCTTTTCCCCAAAGGAGGTTCATAGTTCACTTCTTCTATCATGTCCTCCTCGTTTGTGAATATCAAGTCTAAGATGTTGGCCCGTTGGCTAGCTCTGTGGTGTGTTGGTTCTTGCACATGCTGGTATAGAAAGCAGCCTCTGAATGCCTCCAGGAAGGAAGTGCCCTCCCTGCCCTCAGTCTCGCAGTCATTATTCCACCCAATCCCAGGGAGATTAAAGTCACCACAAATCAGAATATGAGAGAAATTTATATTACACAGTGTTTTCAGATCCTTGATGATGAGTTCATTATTTACATTATCGCTGTTCGGTGACCTGTAAACACAGCCTTCTAATAAAAGTCTGTCTGTACCATCAAGTCCTATCTCACACCAGAGTGATTCCTTCCCTGCACATGTTTCATTAACTGGGCTGGGCGTAGCTTTTAAGTAGTTCCTTGTATAAATAAGTACACCTCTATTGTCCTTCTCGCACCTGTTGAACAGATCGTAACCCTGAAGTTGCAACTCACAATTTTGTATTGGTTCTGTGTAGTTTTTTGGTGAGACCTCTGTGACGCATATAATATCTGGTCTATGTATACACACAAGCACCCCGAGATCATGCCTCTATTTAGAATGCTATCTGCATTTGAATACAAACATTTTAACTTGGAAGATGAAAAACCGAACAAGTCTTTTGGAACACAATTAACTTTTGAATAATTTACACAACTCGAAGAATCATTCAGAACCTTAGAATGACTAGAATTCACATTCTGTGAACTATATACATGTTTTTTGGGTTGGTTATCGGCTATTCCTTGCCTACCTGCCCAACCCCCACTCTGCCTTCTGTTCTTGCTATATTCACCACCTGGTGTCTCCTGATCACCCATATGCCTTTTCTTCCCTGAGCTTCTGACTCTTCCCTTTTTTAATTTCTCAGCAACACCAGCTTTCTCAGCTCTTCCCTCTCTAAAAAAGTCATATCCCTTTTAATGGAAATGTTTTGAAGCTTTTTGTCTTGGTGCTCCCTGAGTTTTGTTCCTGACTTAAGAGTCTCTTGAGCCTATTGAGAGTTCTGAAATTTCACTAAAAGTGGTCTGGGCCCTTTTTCAGTGTCTTTTGCTTCTGTCTTTTTGGCCCCCAATCGATAGGTCTGAGCAATCTCGGCCGCACATTCCAATCCTTTCCGGGTGATATCATCCGCTTTTTTCATGTCCCCTGATTTCCTCACTTCGGAGTCTGTATCTGTACTTTCTGGCACTCCAAAGAAAATCACATTGTTTTTTCTGTCTTCCATTTCTTTAATGCCCTCGTTGACTGATGTTGCCACGACGCTGTCCAGACGTGATAGATTCTCCCTTGAGTTCTCGGCCTCTTTAAATTTCTCTACAACATGTACTTCCATGTCTTTTACTTTTCCCTCCAAGGCATCCTGTCTGGCTGAGAGACGATTTAGACCTGACATGAACCCAATGGCGAATTTGTTGCATTTTTTACAAAACCAATGCAGGCCCTGTGATTATTCATTGTCTGTTTCCTGTATTGCTGCGTAGAGAGAATCAGGTACACCTTCACATTATATATTGTGTGGTGCCACATCTCACACATATCACACTTTAGTCCATGTTCTTTCTTTCCCACCTCCTTATCACATTTACCACATGTCGTATCTTCCTTTTTGCTGTTCCTAGAATTTGGTTTGATGCGTTCGGTACTTGTAGTTGTAGGCCTACTCATTTTTACAGTTTCTTTTTCCTACTCCCGATATGAACAAAGAGATGCCACCAGCCCAAAACTCTCCAGTGGTAGTAGATTCCCTGTGCAGACACCACTCAGTTACAATCACTATCACAGATTACCAAAAGTTCACTAAAGCCTCAGAAAAAAAAATTCAAGGGTTCAAATCTCATTCTCACTCTAGCATCAGTCTACTCCTGTAACTTGGTGTTTAGTCTAAGCCACAGCTGGATCCACCCTAGGCACAATCACTACTGTTTATTACAATTAAGACCTATTGGGATTTTTGTGTCTCTAACTCTAAACTACTAACTTGAGACCAGGTGACGGTGAAGTCCAGTCTAGATCTACCAGCTCTACTAAACTTAGCTCTAGTCCTACACATTAAAACTAGATCTTCTACAGTACAGGCTTAGAAAGCGACTGGAAAGAATTCTTCTGCACACTCCACATGAATATTTCCGAATATGATCCAGACACACAAAACTGCGCTCCCAACGAAACTCAAACGTTTAGAACAACGGAAGCCGCCATCTTGAAACGTATAGAGCGTTGGTCACTGCCACAGAAATAGTAATATCCAAACGGGTCAAATCTTTAAAAGTAAGTCTGAGCTCATGTTGGAACTCTAAGAATCAAATTCTCAACCCAAAACAATTCAAGGACGAATTGTAATTCGTGTCAGGTCTTGAAACATCCAGTAACCGCCATTTGTAAACAGTTACCTAAAAATAATGTCTGCCTCCAAACGCAGACACACTGTTCACTCGGCCATCAAAACTTCCAAAAGTAATGGTTTGACTTCAAGCGCAGACGCGCTGTCACTTCGGCCATCAGAACTTCCAAATCTTCTTGATCTTATTCTGCCTTTGACACTATAGATCACACTATTCTTATTGAACGACTGTTCTACACGTTTAGCCTGTCTGGCATGGTTCCTGACTGGTTCAGATCCTACCTGATTGGCCGTACACAATCTGTGGTTGTGCACGACTCTCTTTCGTCAATTTTTTAAGCTAGACTTTGGAGTGCCTCAAGGTTCAGTATTGGGTCCAATCTTGTATACGTTATATACACAGCCGCTTGGAGCTGTGATCAGAAAGCACAATATGAATTATCACATGTAGGCTATGCAGACGATACACAGTTTCAGTTATATAAATCTGTTCCACCTTCAGATGTTAAAACCTTGCTTACTACCACGGGTCTGTGCATTGATGACGTCAAAAAGTGGATGATTGATAATAAGCTCCAGCTTTATGAAAATAAAACTGAAATTCTTTTATGTAACCCAAAGAAAAGCCACATCCCTGTACACATTGATCGTATTTGTACTGAAAATGAAGAACTGTATTTTACTAATAAAGCAAAAAATCTGGGAATGTATTTTGATTCAAAATTGTCAAAGAAATATCATATCAATTATTTATGTCACATTTTATTTTGTGAATTGCGTAGAATTGGTCATATGTCTATGTTTTTGAATGAACACTCGTTGGAAACGCTCGTGTCATCTTTCTTGCTTTCACACATCGATTACTGCAATGCCTTACTAGCTAACTTACCTAATATCACTCTTCACAAGTTACAACGTTTTCAAAATCATGCTGCTAGGCTTGTACTAAAGAAAAAGAAGAGAGACCACATAACTCCCATGTTAAGAACGTTGCATTGACTTCCCGTGTCAGCTTGAATGTCATATAAAATTGCGACATTATGTCATAAATGTGTCAATAACAAAGCTCCCTCATATCTTAGTGATCTCATCCAGATTTATGTTCCATGTAGATCACTATAAGATCAGGCGATCAGCATCTTTTAAGAGTTCCTAGAAAAGGAGGTAAAAAATTAGCAGAAAGATCCTTTGCCCACCTTGCTCCATCAGTTTGGAACTCTCTTCCCCAACCCTTGATAGAGACATACAACATCTGAGTCTAAATTTTAAAAAAATATTTAAAGACACATTTAATGACATCATTTTTATGTCAGTAGATTCATGTTCAGTACAATGTTATGTAACTATGTATATATATTTTGTGAATTGCATTGTGTATATTATTTTATTATATATGTGCTCATTTTGTGACGATGTGTAAGCGTGCGCGTGTGATAAGCAAGTAGATGTGTATGTGTGTGTGTGTGTGTGTGTGTGTGTGCGTGTGTGTGTGTGTGTTTAGCGTACATGTGTGGCATATATTATGTCCATGTTATGTGTTCGTGAGTGTGTGTGTGTGTGTGTGTTTGTGTGTGAGTATGTGTGTGTGTTTGTGTGTGTGTGTATGAGTGTGTGTGAGCGTGTGTGCGTCGCGTGCATGAATATTGTTCGTACATGCATTTATGTAAAGTGCCTAGAGCTGTGTTTACACGGGAGTGGGCGCTATAGAAATGATCTTCATTATTATTATTATTATTATTATTACTATAATAAGCTTTTAATTCAAAGATAGGACTCTTGGCCAGTGACTAAATTAAAGATGTAGAAGAAGAAAGGAAGGAAAAGAGAAACAATGTTATAGCACTGCACAAAAACAACTTCGTCATGATTTCTTTTAATGTGCTGTTCACCATCAGAGAGAGGGTAGATCCTGATAGTGTGCAGTGAATCTGAAATATCCATCCATCCCCCCCCCCCCTTTCCTATTTTTCTTGACAAACAAACAAGTAACAACGAGGTGGAATCAGACACTTGTCAGTTTTTGGGTTGTGAAATTACAGGTATAATATAATCTTAAAGCTTTCTTATTTGTCTTGCTTTCGATGAAAAAAATACCAATATATCTTGAATAGAAGTCCAGATATTTATGATAGAAGGATGCAAAATTAGTGAGAAAATAGCCAAGCTTTGGTGACTTCCACAGTTTGAGAGTCCCCCAAAACTGCAAATTTACATTTTTTGTGCCATTGAACATCGTTTTACAGCATAATCTACAGCATAATCTACAGCATAATCGCACTCAGAAATGTATGTTAAAAAGAACAGTAAAGGTATTGGGCTAAAAGAAATCAATAAAAATTGCCCAATTTGTAGAAAAATTTCCATTTCTTTGATTTTCTTACTTTGACGCGTGCCTGGTTTCACTACAATGCCACACCTATACATGACATACAGACATACACATGCTCAAATGTCATCTACAAACACCAAAACACACATGGTCGACTTTAGATGTATTCATTCCCCTGTATACTCTATAGGTACCTATAAGTACACACACAACCATATTAACAAATTTGCCTTCAATAATAACATAATATTTGTATTAATCCATCAACACAAAACAAACCCCTTACACATTCAGGTATTTTCTTTTGCCATCTTCTCACATACAGAACCGCAGTATAATAAGTCACCTTATGTAGAGGGAAAACAAATTTATGCCTGTCCCTAGCTGTCATATATGTAATTTTAAGCTAGATCCATTTAATAGATACATATCTATGGCAAAAGACAAAACAAAAAGAATGAAAGTAAAAAAATCTAGAGTGGATCTATTGCAAACAATTTACATTGAGATTTACATTAAAGATATAAAATTATAAAAACATTTATTTACAAAATAAGCTACCGATACCAAAAGCACAAACAGCACAAGAATGTAATAAATAATCACCAGATAATGACATTTAGTACTATGAATTAATTCACTGTGTACATCAATCTATATACGCCCGAGCGTCTTACTTCTCCTCAGGGGTACATTGCACAGACAAGATAGGGGCGAGAAAAGATCTGCATCAGAAAAAACATACACCAATATTACAATACTAGCTGGGTACCCCATTCGATAAACGGACTCAATCGTCAAGTCATTGTGGGTTCAGTGCGCACTGCATGTGAATGGAAGTCTCGCTTGTTCACAATGGCATCTTTGTAGATGGACTTTCCCAAGATTAGATCTGAACGAACTAAAGAAAAAATGAAAATTAAACTACACTGACTTCAGACTCTTTAATATAATATACCCTTTAAATGATTCTGAACCACAGTTATTTTTTTCAAATTCGAAAGTTAAGTGGTTCGGAAGTTTTAGGCGACCAAAGTGACGAACTTTCACAAATATAATATAGAAAGAGTATGGAAGTAGAATCATCACTCATTTGATGATTGTATGAGTTAATCCTCTTCTTCCTCTTCAACATTTCCACTCGGAGAAGGTGCCCCGGCCCTGCCCCCACACCCCCCACCCCGGTTGTAATGTAATGGATTATAGTAGCTCAGTCATGACCCTACTTTTCATGCCCCAACTGGAATGACCCATACAGCAATCTTGGCACATTGTCTCACTGTGTGTGATACATTTCATGAGTCTTTACAAGGAATGTTGCCTATGAGTGGTTTGATGCACCTACATATCAATGAGATCACTTTCACACCATGCTTGCTAAACAATAAGGCACATGAAATGAGAAGCCACAGTACCAGCAAGAGACAGCCTCAAGCAAACCACAGGATTTCATGCCTTTGCTTGCCAAGTGCCAGTGGTGAAAGGGAGGCACTTGTAGCTGTACGTAGTTGATAGACTTGAATAACTGATGCATTCATACTTTTGAGTTCAGAATCGTATACTGTCCCTGAAGTAGTTCGGTATTAAAATGACTGTATATGGCTCCATTTATACACAAAAATATGAACAGATATAATTAAATAGTGTTCATGTCGTACACTCTTTGATCACAGAAAAAAGCAAGTAGGCCTACCAAAAGTTCCCCTTGATTTGCATCAAGTAAAAACATGTGGTTCTTGCTTATAATAGGTTTGCTGCTGACTATTTGACAGTATAGTAATATTCCTTCAGTTAGTTATATGAAAGAATAAAACTCAACAAAACGTTCTTAAAATGTAGGCTATATCACATCGCATGATATCTGACCATGCATTGCTGCAAACACTAGAACTGGCAAAAACAGAATAGAGTGTGTACAGAAAACTTGCCTTCTGGCGCTAATCTCCAACACACAGAAAAATAAAGACAGACTGAGACTGTGAATATAAGTGAACGAGAAATGTACAGATAAACATTTGAATTTAATAATTTTATTTTATTTTATACAAAGACATCAAATTGCCCCTTCTTGTAGGATCTGGAATATATTGAAAGAATGTTAAAAAATGGACAGCACTGAATTAGGAAAGTTTCAGCTTGCAGCATCTTTTTCGAGATCAGGGGCAATAGCAGAAGGAAACACACACACACACACACACACACACACACACACACTCACATATACACACATACACTAACACACACACACACACATATACACACACATACACACACACATATAATAATAACGGATTGCATTATATATAGCGCAAATCCACTTATGCAATGCTCTATGCGCTTAACATGAAATATGTTATGGATTTACAAATCAATTTTATAGGCACATAGTATTACATACACCTGCATACACAGATTCATGCACGCATGCACCCACACACAAATACACACATGAGAATGTTTCTGAGTGTTCTATAGTCTGCTGGGGTAATATATAGTGTAAAGCGCATAGGGCTTGCTTTCGAGTGGGGACATGCGCTATACAAATGTTACTTACTATTTACTACTATACACACATAGGAACATATGCACATACAAACTCACGACGATCTACAGCTTTGATGGATTCTGTCTAATCGAAATATGATGAAAATAGATATGCTTTTACTTTTAGTTTTTTCTTTAAAATTTCTAGATTTTCTGCTTCTCTAATAGTGATAGTTTTTGGAAGCCTATTCCAAACAAGTGGGACAAAATACGAAAAAGAGCTTTCATCATATGATTTGTAATTTATTTTAGGTTTAACAAGGGTTGTTTTGTCACATGATGATCTGAGAGTTCTTAGTGGTACATAGGGTGTTAAAAACTGTTTTAGGTAGTCAGGTGATAGATCATGTAAGCACTTGTAGCAAGTTAAACAGATTTTATATATGGTACGCTCTTTCCCCGGGACCAAGTATTGTTCTTTTAAAATAGGAGTCACATGATCATGCTAGTTTCTAAGTTATTATTTGGGCAGCAATATTTTGTACTCTTTGTTGTTGTTGTAACTGTTCATCAGGTACACCACCAAGTAAGGAATTGCAGTAATCAAGCTTTGACAAAATAAGTGATTTTATTAAAGTTTTGGTGACATCAACAGATAGATATTTTCTAATGATCCCTATTTACTTCAGTTGGAGATATAGATTTTTACAAAGATTGGATACATGGGATTTCATTGACATATCTTGATCTAACACTACACCTAATTTTTTAAAATTATAATTTGGGCTGATATTTCATGGCTTTTGATGTTTATACTGATATTGTCAATTTCATTGCATGCGTTGCTACGAATAAATAATGTTTCGGTCTTATTCTCATTTAATTTTAATTTGTTCTTGGGCATCCATTTTCTAATATCATTGAAACATCTGGTGATTCTATCTATGAGATTTTGTACATTGTCAGTATAGTAGTGAATCCATACAGCTGTGTATCATCTGCATAAAAATGATAATTGAGGGCATAATAATAAAAAGAAATTATTGATGACAGACTTTGTGTGTACATTGTAAAAATGACAGGACCAAGGGCTGAACCCTGAAGAACTCCATACTTTAGAGGTAACGTATCTGACACATCATTGCCAATTTTCACTGACATACACACATATGCACACACACACACACACACACACACACACAAACAAACAAGCATATATTTTGTTAGTACAATACGGAGTATAGACTTAAAAGCTCTCACTTGTGTGACATAAACAAAAGACGAGAGAAGGAGAGACTGAGGAAGCAGAATAAGTCCAGACTAAAGCAGTATTTAATTTATTTCTGCAAACATATAGCTCGTAAATCCAGTAAAAATGTAAAGAAAATGAAACTTGGCTTCATCCCATCACTTTCTTGAGGGTAGAGATTCAACAAAACTTCCATGTAAATGTTAATTGTACTATTCATTTGAACCTTGAACCTAGGCATTGCCCATCCACTGCAGGATGTGACCCTCCAACAGTGACCATTCTGTCTTATCCACTGCCCTCTATATCCAGGTTATACCTATCTGATCTCTGATGTCATCTTGCACCCTCATTCTGGTCTCCCTCTTGATCATTATCCTGTTTTTGATCTCCGTTAAATACATCTTTTCAGGAAGATATTTTCATTTTACAGATGTCACTAGCCCATTTCCATTTTTGTTGGAGTATAAATATGGGGATATCTGCACTCTTACAAAACATTACTCAACTAACATGTACATCAAAGGAGAACAAGACATATATATTATATAATAACTGCTTCCAAGAAAAGACAAAAGAAGGTGATTAAAATGAAGAATCAAAAACTGGTTTTTCTATTTTCTTCTTCCTCTTCTACTACATTTTTCTTGGTTTAATGGAGCAGTCAACTGAGGTAACAGAAACTTGAAGTGTAACTGATTTCTATGTACATGCTGCCAATTTGTGAGGCGTGCTGACAAAATGAGTTACTTCTTTAGGATTTTAGCCATATGGAAATTGATACATCAACTTTATGGGTGGAGTTTGTACAATTTGTGGGTATGGTATAATAAAACACACGGCAGAATTGAAGAAAATGGCATCAACTGAAAATCAATAAGTCTGACCCCAGTGTTGATTTTCGGCCGATATCTCCATTCTTGGATTGCGAGAAGTAACTCATTTTGTCAGCACGCCTCACATTTATTTTCTTACTAATGTGTATTGTCCATCACCTTTAGAGCTGCTGTATGCTATTTTCAAAAGATCGAGGGTTTTTGGAGGGTGCTACTCGTAGGTTGTACTCCTATACTTTGAGTCTGTTGGTTGTTTTTTTTCAGCTGCCTGTCTTGCTTTTTCACTGGACTAAAAGATTACATGCATTTTTTTGTGTCTGTAGGCTACTTTTCACCAAAACTTTCCCATGTCCTCATAATCAGAGTTTTTGTTGTTTTACGGAGGTTCTTCTCTAAGCTACACCATAGCCATGTTTTCTATCTCTTCACCTTCTACTGAAATGTCTTCAACATGTCTGACATGCAGTGAGGTATTTGCTTGCCCTTATGACATTATCTGAGGTCTGTGGTATGAGTGCCTGCAAGAATCTGGAAGAAAATCAGATACTTGAAATAAAAGAAGCCAGAAGTGTTAGTGTGGGCATCCTATTAAAAAAACAACAAACGTTCTGTTTATATGACAAAATTGATTGTTCCTCCTTATAAAATATATAATGAAATAACACAACAAAGTCATCAACAATTACAGCTGCATATTCATGGTCATCCACAAAGAAATCATCACAACAGTAATGTAAAGGTATGGGTCTTTTTGAAAATGCTGGACATTAGGCAGATTTTATCATCATATTTCTCTGTTTGATAATGTTCAAACATTAGATATCCTGCTGACTAACTATTATCACAAAATGACACATTTAATGCTTACAAAATATATATACAGCTCTAACTTCTTAGTTCAACAAGGATTTCAGAGATATATACGCCCTATGCAAATACACATTTCACCTTAAAAGTGGACAATGAAGTGTATAATGATGAAAGTCACAGGATTGCTTGACATCGGGGTGAAATCAGGCGCTCATTAAAATAATGACACCAGATGACCGTCACCTCTTTCAATAGCAAATATCTCTATTTCTATTCAAGATAGATGGGTATTTTTTTCATCAGGTGAACAAGCTTTAAGATGATATCAATAGCTCCATATGCCAAAACATTTACCAGTGCTTGATTCCAGTGTGTCATGACACAATTTAGTTTACATTTCACCTACTGGGAACTTAAAAACATCTTCAATTTTAATGCTAGATGCAATTCATAATTACCCTTACTGTACACATAAATATTTTGATAGTACAGACAAATTATTCTCAGATTAGTTAAACTTAGGGGGGGGGGTGGGGTGGACAGAATGACAAAAAATCATAGCTACCAACAAAAGCAGGTAAAGTTATGGGCAATTGTTTGATTTCCGGGATAGCAACACTTGTTCACTGTGTGTTGCATCTGCTTGTCAGCATTATGGTTACGCATATTCCTGTTGTTCATGAATAAACATAAGTCCTGCCTGTACATGAAGCTAACAGTCTCCACATTCTATAGCTAGATATTCAAAACTAATTGCATCATGTGCAAGTGACAGCAGTGACAAGAAGGAGAAGAAAATGCTTCTTGCAGAACATATGAGACTGAAAAGGATGCAGATACTAGGCACAGTAGATTTGCATTTGTTAATGCTCATAACATAAGAATGGAACACAAGAACTCAAGAGGTCTTTCACATAACAAAATACTCAGTCTCCTGTCAGGATACTCGGTTACAAGAAGATATTCTAGCAAGGACAAGGATTTAGAACTTCAATATGTTCAATGCTGTCTACGCCAGAGAGCAATCATATTCACTGGATTCCCTCACACAGTGGTTCACACACAGATCTACAATCTTAGAACACAAGGAAAAATGTTAACTGCCCACTGGTCTATTTCTTGCGTTTTACGTTTGATGCTGTCTGAGCAGAACCCTTTTCTGCACCTGGTTTGCTGTAGACAATTGGGGCTTTTTTGGCTCGTGGAGGGAGAGGTGGTGCAGAGACTTCAATCTTTTTCCTTGACGAATCGTTTCGTAAAAGAGCTAGATACATATCTTTGGATGCCCTCTTTTTTTCCTGTAGACAAAGCAAGTTTATAAAAACAATCATAAAGCCAAGAATAATAATGATATTTAAAATGTTGTCATGTTGTGCAAGATGATTTGAAAGTTTTATTCATTTCTAAATGTTGTAGGCATTCATATTCTTATTTTAAAAAAAACTTAATCAGGCTTGTTACTAATTCCGCTATGTAATGAGATAATAATACATACATACAAATGTATTTTCACTATATCTGATCTGTACACATAAAAGAATCATATTCACTATACTAAGAACACTAGAGTTTTTAACCATTAAATTTTAATCTCTTTTATTGATTTAGCTGCACAGAATTCTACAGGGTTTTTTTTTCATAAGGTTTTGCCAGGCATCTACAAACCTTTTAAAAGTGCTTGAAATGACAAAATATGTTTTTATTGGATGACTCCATAATCAATATTATATGAGCATACAATCTATTAATTTTAACATAAGACAAATTTTCATCGAAAAGCTCATCAAAGTCAAAAGACAATCGAGATAAAAAAGATAACGTTCTCTAAACACTTATTTTTTCTTTGACACATAAAACAAAATTAAATTTTAATGTCTGGAAATGATTAAAAAAATTGATTGAAACAAACACTTCTTTCAACCACTCTTAAATACAAAGAACTGATTACACATTTTAGTAGCCTATTCAGGCATAATAAAAAGAGAAAATTATCCACATTTTCAATGATTAATTACCGGGAACAACAACAACAACAAAATGCAAAATATAGAGCAATTAAGAACACACAAAGTTCAGGGGCAAAGCTAGGCTTGAAAATTGCTCCTAAAAGTTTGAAAGTTTATGGCATTATAGATGCAGTTCAGAATTTAAAAAACTCATTTAAAGTATTATTCCAATGTTTACTAGCTTGGTAAAAATGACTTTGAAAATGATTCATCTTTACCACTAAGTAGATGTTTATGTTCATCATTTAGAAGAAAAACATAAGTATACAACCAAACATACCTAAAATAAATAAAGGGCAACAAGTTGTAATAACTGGTTCGGACAGTTAATATCGGTATTATTACGCATCTGGGATATTATCAATAGACAGATAAAAGTGAGGCAGCGTGGTGAAATCAGGTGCTCGTCAAAATAATGAAATTTAAGAAAACGGCATTTTTCTTTCCCTTTGGCAGTTTTTATTGAGTTTTTAGTTTTTGGCTCAGTACTTTTTATGTCCATTTAAAAACAATTTGCTGTGTGACTTTTACTTAAAAACGTTGCTTAAAGACACAAATAGGTAAATTTACAGTTTCCAAAGACTCTCAAGCTTTGGAAGTCATCAAACTTTGGCAGCCAGTTTCTCGCTAATTTTACCTTTGAAACCGAGCGACCCCTACTTGCTTCAATCGTGAATATCTCGTCTTGCATTCAAGATAAATTGATATTTTTTTACTTGAAAGGAAGGCTTTAAGATGGTACCAATAACTCCATGTGCCCCAAAATTGACAAGCGCCTGATTCCACCATGCTGCCTCACAAATGTCACTTGCACTTCCACCAAAGGTAGATAATAACAAAGACTGAACTGATAAGAGAAGAGAAGATAAATCTTTATTGTCCAGATCCTGACAGACTGGTTTAGTGTTTCACCACGTACACACACACACACAAACACACACACTTACGAGCGCGCACACTCACACACACACACACACACAGATGCATTTGCACACATCCATACACACACACTCTCTCACACATACTCTCCTCTGCACATATCTGTACACATAAACATAATAGTATAGTGTGCTTGCACTCTCAATTCTAAGGCAGATAAAAAAAGACATACGTGAGGAAAATTATAATTAAACTGGAAAATATATGTCATTTGAGATTGAGATTGTTGGAAAAGAAACTAATGGCTCTTTCTTTCTTTTATTCTTTAAAAAAATTTCTTTCTTTCCTTGATCAATTGATACCATTCAATTTTCAGTCTTGTCCTTGGCTGAGAATATACATTATGTAGTATTATCAGCTTAGGCTGTTAGTCAATAGTAGATACTGTACTACGAGTACTAAATTATGATGAGGAAGGGTAGTTGTAATACCCTGGAAGTAAAATGTGAATGTCCGTGCCCATAGTACATTGAAAATAAATCTAACTTGATGAGCAATTTTGACAAAAGCGGCCCCCAACTACAAGTTACTGTTTGGGTAGAAGGTATAAAATAATGATTAAAAAAATACCCTAGACTTAATATATTTTTCAATTTTAGAAGTGGGGTACATTTCCAGAAAAACAAGATTCTTACTTATTATTGCTGCCATTTACACTTTATCTTGCGCAGCCCTACCGTTGCCTTCAAAAGGGTCCAAACAAGGAGTGTACGGGGAAAAGCTTGATTTAAATGATCAAAAAGGAAGAAAAAGAAGCACAGGGCTTCGTATGCAAGTTTTGAAAAGGAGAAGTTACCCGTTAAATGGAAAAGAGAAATAAAACCTTTAATGTGGCAGTATCTGAGCAGGAAAATATGGTTGCTAAATTACATTACTTTGGCAGTGCAGTTAGCACAAAATTGATGGTATAAGCTTACAAAAACACAATGTAGTGTTTTGATTCTACACATATTGAATCATCACTTGGAAACATTTATAGAAAAGGAGGCATTTTAATCAAATCCCCACTGTCATTTCTATTTGAAAGACGTAAACCAAAAGTGAAAGTTATCAGCACTGAGGCTGTGATGTTTGAGGGAAGCTGACGACAAAAAGCAGAATGGACAAAGTTGAAAAACCCAGGGAAGGAAACATGGCGCAAACGGGTTGGATTTTCAAGAGGCAATTGCAAGCTTTGTCACAGTACTTAGGACGCTCCATGGAATGATTGGAACATCAGAGTAAAGAGGGTCCTCAGCATTAGTAACCGAATGATGTCGGAAGGGATATAATGATTGACTCATCAATCCAGGGGGTACTGATTTCGGTCTGGGAAGGCTTATCTGTTGGAAAAATTTTCCAATTGATAGTTTAAAGTGGCTCCAAACCAGCACATAAGGCATAATCGAGATGAACTGGCGAGTGAATTTAAACTCACATTCTCTTAAGTGTGTCAAAAAGGTTTTCGCGTTTTTGAAGAGACTGACTGAAACTGAAATAATTCTTTAAATGCCTAGATATTTCTTCTCTGCAAAAAAAAGCTGCACTGCACCTCATGATCTTTACACAATTTAGTATTGTTTTGGTACATGTATGAGAAAATACCAAGCCCATCTAAAAGCAAAATGTGAAAAAGGAATATTAAACATAGGCCTACTTATTCTTAGGCACCCACTAAACTAAATGAAAGAGATTGTGTATGTGTGTGTGTGAGTGTGTGTGTGAGAGTGTGTGTGTGTGTGTGTGTGTGTGCATGTGCGTGTGTGTGTGTGTGTGTGTGTGTGTGTGTGTGTGTGAATCAATCTCTTAATTCATGCTCAATACCAAAAGTCCTTTAAGAGGAGGTAATCATGGCAGTCTCCTAAGACAGACTGCGAAAATCCTTTTCGCTGTCCATTTTTCTTTATCCCCAAGTCAGTCTGCCTCCATATGATCTGTTTAGGCTATATATGTAAAATTTGCCCCTCCTTTCCTACTTTTTATCAAACACAGTGTTCTACTGCCAATAATAATAATTTAATAATAATAATAATAATAATGATAATAATAATAGGTTAATAATAATAATAATAATAACAGTTAGTCCACCAAAGAGGAGCAGGTAGCTAGCATGGTAAAGAGCGTATTAAAGGAAATAATATTAAGCAACTTGTAGTGATCTCAATTTCCCTTTCCTGGAGTGTGTGCTTTGTGCCTTAACATAAGGTTGGTTAGTTAAACCTTCCTATAACTTCGCTTGCGACCTTCAAGAATTATTCTTTTTTAGAGGAATATATCATTATTATTCCACAAAGATAACACTTGTGGTCTGTTGGATGTGCCAATGTCAGGATTTGATTCTTGATCTTCTTGCTTCTTTGGCGGAATTAAATATTGCATTTATACAGAAATACTATACTTTGACCATCTATGAGCATCCTCTGAAATATCTACGAGGGCTGACCCAGAATTAACAAGAAAACAGCTTAAAACATGAGATATTTTGTCATTATTGAGATACAACTTACACATTTGGCTTAACATTCCCTTTTATTTTTCAGTGTAGTCCGAGCAAAGGAAAAGGAATGAAAGGAGAACCATGATCGCTGATGTCTGTCGTAGATCTGGCACTGGATGATGAGTCCTCATGACCATTCAAACATTATTCCCATCACTGCATTAGTAGAATTTATGTATGCCATCCCTGTAGAATTTTGTGTCAAGACATTTAAGTCAATCTCTGAAATACTCCACAAGGTTTGTTTCATCAGTGAATTTCTTCCTAGTTAGATATTGCTTCACTGATCCAAACAGATGGAAGTCTGAAGCGGCAAGATCAGGAGTGTGAGGTCAGTGGGGTAAAAATCTCCCAACAATAGATCTGTAGCCATTCTTTGGTGACCTTGGCAGTGTAAGTGATACTGGTGTCATATTGCAAGATGATGTATCAGTCGAATGCCTTACTCTCTTACGTTGCACCTTTTCTCCCATCTTATTGAGGGTTTCACAATATGTGGCTGTATAGATATTGATGGTTTTTCCTTATGGCAACATCTCAAGAAGAAGAACATTTTTTTAATTCCTCAAAACTGTAGCCATTTACTTTTTTCCAGATTGTTGAATGTTGAATTTTTAAATAATGTTTGTGATGAAAGATACTTCCAAGCTAGGAATCTCTTTTCACCTCTGTAGTGATGCGACAGATCCGTGTCTATGGCTTGTTATGACACAATCCAAAAAGTTTTCATTTGCATTTTGGTAGTCACCAGCAGACCTAGATCCCATGTTGTCATGTGAATTTTGTCTGCTTCAATCCAAAAAGTACTGAGCAAACATTGATGAACTGTGGCTTGTGGTCATTCATCAACTGTTTTGGAACGCACCAAGCTGACACTTTTCTGTGTCTCAGCTCATCAAAAACAGTTCTGTGAACTTTTGATTTAGCAAGATCAAGAGCATCAGCGGTGTCACAAATTAAGCCTCCTGTCATTGTGAATAAGCTTTTCAATGCCTTCCGCGTTTTTTATCCGTGTTGGAAGACAAATGGCAGTCTCCAGTTTGCTCGTTATGTAGATTTGTATGCCCTATTATAAAAATAAATTGCACCAATGGTAGACCTTTGCTTTATTTATATTAATATTATTTCCTTTAATACGCTCTTTACCATGATTTATCCCCATAAACACTTTCAAGCTCTGCATGAATTTCAGTGGGATTTTTTTCCCCTTTAGCACAACAAGAAGCCGAATAACAGCTCTTATCTCTTCTTTTGACTAATTTCATATAGCTCTAGTGGATGCCATCTTTGTTGTGATGTACTAGTACTAATTAAATGGTTGCATTCATTTTGAACATTTGGAGCATCCAAATTGAAATTCCCCTGAACAACAACAAACTTTTAACAGAATTGAAACATATTAAAAAGTTATGGAAACATGGCAATTTACCTGTTAATTCCAGGACAGCCTTTGTATTTGTTTTTCTCAGTTAAAGACATTTGATTTCCTAGCTGCAAAGCCACCTCTTCTCATTTCAACCACTGGCAAATTGATTATGACACCAAATTTAGAGGAGATGAAGAAGATTATCAAAATTGCATGTTACTAAACTAGAGATAGTGGAGCTTGTTGCAGACTTAACTCATAAATACCAGTACTTTGGCAAAACTAGGGAAAAAGATACTTGACTTAAAACCTACCTCCATCTTTGGCAAATTAGTAGAAGAGCTTAACTGAGATCCTGTAGATGGCTTCTTGCGTAGCACAGAATCTAATTGATCAGGCTGGAATGTTATAATGATGAGTATTTAGTTTTAAAATGTTGCCACTGTACAATCTTGTCCCCTATGGCTTGTATAAATTAATGGATTAAGCATAAGTTAATTCTTGAACTTGGGTGTATGTTGTGTGAGTTTATGGGAGTTTGTGTGAGACACATGTGTATATGTGTACTGTGTGTGTGTGTATTGGGAGGGAGGTATGTATACATATAATATATATGTGTTTGTGTGTGTGTGCGTGTGTGTGTGTGTGTCTGTGTGTATGTGTGCACATATATGAGCAAGAGCTGGATTGAGAGAAAGAGAGTTGTTAGAGGAAAGGATACAGCATGTGGGATGCATCAACATGTAAGAGCCAGATAATATGTGAGGCACTGTGATGAAATCAGACACTTGTCAACATAATGAAATTGTAGAAACTGTCATTTTTTTTCACCAGTTTGAGAATATTTTAATCGAATTTTTTAATTTTTTTGTGCAAAACACCTTTTATGTCTATGTAAAAACACCTTTGATTGTGGATTTTACTGAAACACGTTGATTAAAGGCACAAAGAAAGAACATTTGCAATTCCCAAGGACTCAGAAGCTTTGGAAGTCACCAAAATTTGGCGGCCATTTTCACGCAAATTTTATCTCTGACACCAGGTAAATGCAATTCTCCCCCACCAAATCGCAAATATTTCTACTTCTATTCAAGACTGATTGGCATTTTTTTCATCAAAAGCAAAACAAAAGAACAAACTTGAAGACGATTCCAGTAACAACATGAGTCCAAAAATTGACGAACGTCTGATTCTACTGTGTCGTGACACATATATGAATAGCCTAAATACACTGCCACATTTGTATTTTTTCTCATGTTAGAAAGAGCAGAGGGAGTAAGAAGGACCAACATGGAAATGACTATGTTAATGAAGCCTGAAACAATGTTCACAATGTATTTCACTTGGGGAACAGCAAAAAATTACATTTGATAATACGGAGGAAACAACTAATATTCTAATCAGGGCAACTATTTGTTAGAATCACACAAGAAACAAAAACTAGGAACAGCATAGAAAGTCAGTCTAAACAGCATCAGACTAAAAAGTGCTAAATGAAGCGCAAATCATTTTTGTGACAAGTAGTGAATCATCAGAAATAGCTTGAGATAGGAGATGTAAAGAAGAAAGAAAAAAGAGAAAAAAAAGATGAAGATATAATGAGGTTTAAAGTACCAGCAATTTGTGTAACAAGATCACAAAGACACGGATTTTCAGCACGAAAACAAAAATAAGAGATAACAGTAAACTGTGCCGCATGTGAATTACCTCCAAATCACCACCTTCAGAAGAAAGCGACAACTGGCTGATGTTACTGTCACGGCCACTGTCATAGCTAGTGGTTGATGAAATACCTGGTGGAATGGAACAAAACATCTCAGATTCCTTTTCATAAGCAAATAAACATCTTAGCAAAAAGGGTGCTAGGTCTTATACAGTTAAGCACGCACATAACAAAAATTTGTTTTCTGAAAAAAGCACATAATGGGCAGCATTCAAGTCCCACATTTTTCCTTAGGCCTATATATTCTTTGTATTTAAAACATGCACATAGGGAAACAAAATTGCTAATTTTGTTTATGAAAGTAGCCATGATGAGAGAGAGAGAGAGAGAGAGAGAGAGAGAGAGAGAGAGAGAGAGAGAGAGACAGAGAGACAGAGAGACAGAGAGACAGAGAGACAGAGAGACAGAGAGAGAGACAGAGAGAGACATAGAGAGAAAGAGAGAGAGGGGAGAGAGAGGGAAGAGAGAGAGACAGAGACAGAGAGAGAGACAGCAATATCTTGGAATTGTAAGCTTTGGAGCCGATTGGACATGTTCGGTGCCATTGGAATATTAGTTCAGTTTGGTGTTCTCGCTGCTTTATTGCACACTACAAATAGACCCCTGCCTCCCACCGATTGCCTGGCTAATGTTTTTGAAGGTCATGATCATCGGTTTCGTCAGTTTGTGCCATGATGGCAGCTTTTACCCTTCCAAGGAGGAAAATCTGGTTAGCCCTGATGACCAAACCAAACAGAACCCAACCGATGATGCCAATGGTCAAGCATTGATTAGATGGGACATCAGGACACCATATCTTTTAAAAGTAAGATACTACATCTTATTTTCCTTAGTTGTACTGAGTGTGAACAGGTTATGGACAATTTTCTGGCAAGGGTGAATGCGTTTACCCTGACCAAGTTAAATGGGTTTTCAACTGGAATAGACTGAGTGGTCTGACAAAGTTATTGTAAAGTCAGCTGAACCTTCAGCTTGAAAAGATATGAGACTGAAAACTGCCATTTTAACTTTTAATTTGGGTTGGCAAGCCCCCAGCATCACATTTATACTTAAGCAGAAACATTTAAAATGATCCCCTGACTATGCTAAGAAAGAAGTCTTTGGTAAAATCATTTCCAAAAACATAAATGGGTACCCAGTTCACTGATAAAAATTTTTAAAAACAACTGACTCGCAGTGATGTGTATACTGGCCACCAGCCCCCAATACCCAGTGCAGACTTCCAATTGATTCATTTGACTGTCCCCATTGTTTTATGCACCCTGCATAATTTAGCAAACTTTGGTCATTTTTCGCATAATTTCTGATCATTTTCCTTTATCATTCTTCGTTAAAATTAACAGAATCACATAATTTCACATTTTTGGACTCAGTTTACATAATTCAGAATATTTCTTGCATAAAAAGAAGGGGACAAATTTGATTTTTCATCATGGATGGGACAAAAGTTACCATCTTGGCACAAACAACCAAATTCAACTACATTCAACTGCGACCTTCAAAATAAAAATTTTTCAAGGTCATGAATTGAATCTAAATCTGGCTGTCCCTGACTCAATCCAATGAATTCAATCGTCAGTGTGCTTTGGGTTAAGCCTTTTACTTGGACATAACCTTCCAAATCTGGAGAAGGATTGCAAAAAGAATATTTGTCCCTGTGGGTCAATATCAGTCATATGAAGGAAATTTCAAAACTGAGTTAACATAATTTTCAAAAACTATCACCTTTTCCCTACCATTTAAAACAAGAATGAAGTAAATATGACATATTTGACGAAAATACAGAACTTTTAATTGTGCGAGGTGAGGAAACACGAAAAGGAGAAAATGGCCTCGACAAAGTTGAGCAACATATATGTTTCCATAGCAATGGGGGTCTTAGAATTGAGATAGAGACTTGAAATTTAGCAGTTATCTTGGCTATGCTACTACAAGGTAACATACAAAAGTAAAAAAACTATTCATTCTCAGAGAAAAAAAACCTTATGGACCAAACAAAATTTTAACGAGAATGGACTTCACGTCAAATGCAACAAAATATTAGCATTATACTAGGTACCAGACACTAAATTTTCAAAGTAGCTGAATGTCAAATTCATCTGTTTCATACGAAAGGCCTATGTCTCCTGAGAATTTTGGTACCATACTTTTACCTCTCAGTCAATGTTAAAGAGAATGGCAGCAGTTTCAATTGAACATAATAATAAAACATTGCTGAAGTCGTTAACTGGCTGCAACCCCATGTTTGACAGACAGTAAAAGAGTACCAAGAGCATCAAACATCTCTACATTATAAGAGTACAATCACTATAACATTGAAATGAAGCCTAATATTTTTCAAGACTCTGAGATCATTACAAATCAGCACTTTATTGCCTCAAGCACGATGATCTGTCGTTATTTCAATAAAAACATCGAGCGTTGTCTCGGCCAGCGCCGCACCAGCCTTCGCGGCGAGCCGGCTCAATACTGTAGTATAATGAGTGTTCCTGGTAGTTTCGCAGAAGGATTCATGAAAAATAATTCCAAGCCGATGACTTTATTCTAATAGAAAAAGAACTGTTCTTTCTATTGGTACCTTTTTTAGCCGGTATTTCACACATTTCATGTTAAAAATAATCTTTGAAAATTTAGAATCTTTTTTCAAGGTTTTCTATCTAAACGCCAATTGCCAAAATTAATAACCACGGGAAACCACGTGGAAAGCTGTATAGTTCTCTGCCACTGAAAAGACGTTATTCAATCATCAATCTTTCTGCAAAGCATTTGAATGCATGGGTGTCAATTTTGAACCGGAGGACCTCGCATTCCGATCACGAGGGGCTTCCCTTTCCTCGGCGATTCTCCAGCTCCAAATACCCGAATATACAAACAACTTACACTATTATAACGAAGAAAATCTGAACGTTTTCAAAGTGTTCAGCATTTGGCACTTGGTGTTTACAGCAAAAGAGCAAAGAAACAGAGATTTGAATTACCCCCATTTCATCGAAACCACGCGCTCGGAAGGCCGTGAGTCGGCATACGTGCCGTGTTTACACTACGTGATTAACTTTTGCAATAGCACCATAAACACACGGGAGTACACACACACACACACACACACACACACACACACACACACACACACACACACACACACATGCGCCCGCACACACAAACAAACACACCAACACACATACACTGCATACACACACAGGCACATAGACCGCCTCCGCGGCCTCTTGGTATAGTCCGCTCTGAGAGATCTAGAGGAAGGTTAATTAATCTTTTAAAAGCTCTAAAATACAATAAAAAGGAATTTCTAAAGTCATTCCAAGTGTAAAACTAAAAGATCAACAGATGATAGCAGCTAGAAGGGCATGCCCACACAGTCAACTGTTTACGTAAACAAGCTTGAAGTGAGCTAGAAGTTACCGTTTTTACTCCGTTTTACCAATCAGAGTTGTTTACATTTCAGACCATTCATGCTCGAAAAGGGGCCAAAATCTAAAAATAGTTGCAAATGAAGAATGTTGGACCAAAGATTTACCACTAGTGGAGAATCTTTGGTTGAAGCAAAGGTGGCCATGAGGTAATGGTTCTAAAAATAATGTCACAGCTACACACTAGCAAGGTCCAAATTCCTTTATCTCGTCATCTGAGCTCACAACAAACCACACACACCTCTAAAATAAATCAAAATAAAATATTTATATTCAATTATAGTTGTTTATTTTGATCTTAAATGATGCAGAAGACATCAAACTTTCAATATATCCAAAAAACAAAAATTTCAAGGAAAGTCACCTTTTTGTCTTTCGAGCCTCTTAGCTGATAATAGCATAGTGCGTCTTACGATTGATATTGAGCGGGGCAGACAGATATATAGATCTAGTACTGAAGTGCTTACTTGTATTGCTCACTCTTTGTCCAGGTACCAGTGAACGTGAAGATTTTTTTGTTTGGCTCCCGGCAAGAGCTCCCTGGGAAAAATATATGATATTGTATAAAATGATGCCTATACAATAAACCCCAACAGAAGTTTAAGTCTCAATGCACAGTAAAAACCTGAGTAAGATGACCACCTTTTATTCTTGAGAATGGTGGTTGCTTTAAGTTCAAGCTGCTTTAAACTCTCACTATTCGGCACATCTACTGAATAGATGATACATTATTATTTTTTCCCCACTTTTTTCAATTATCTTAAATATCTGCTACACCCAACATTAATTTAATATTCATTCTTTTCTGGACATTTCAGAGGGTAATACAAATTTGTAGCTTGAAATCTGAAGTTCTATAATGAAAGTGCTAATGTATGTATGTTTTTAATTAAAACTTGCTGCCACAAAACAAGGAATATGCCTACAACTTGTAAGAGTTGAGGAGGTGTACAATAATTTGTAGTCTGTGTGTACAACAAAAGTCTTACCGAGTAATAAATCAATAGACAGGATCAAGCATGGGTATGGGTGTGAAGGTAACAACAATGGTAACATGCACAGACATAACAGTATCACAGCATAATTATATGTCATGAAAATGTCAAATGTAGAGACCTCATTTAGCAATAAGTGGTTGAAGCAGGTAATAACATCACTGTTGAAGATTAATACATTGAAAAAGAATGTTAGGCTATTGCATTTTTGAGGTGGTCATAGAGAGATTTTACATTTAAATTTACACACAAAAGGAAAGAAGAAATGTTTTCCTCCAAAATAAGGTAATTGAGGCAGATGGTCACCATAAGCTGAAGGTCACCACTGTATGTTTACTGTGGGGGGGTTACACAACTACAAAGCAGTTTTTTTTTACTGTAAGCATCTTAGCATCAAAACCATCCCTGAAATACCATTTCTGCAAAGGACATATTTTGAGCTCAAACTGATTACTGATGTAGCTACAAGTTTTTATTGTAAACATACACAAAATGTGGACATCTTAACTGTAAAACTGAGGGACAAGCTATGCAAAAAAATATTACATGGTATAGTCCTTCAGGATAAGGAGAAATAAAGAAAAAACAAAACTCAGGAAGATAATACAATTAAGCACATCTTATTCTTTTTAACAAGCGTAATATTCTATATTTCCAAAATTAGGTTAATCAGTTATGCAAGTGGTATGCAGATATAATAAATCCTTTTATCCCACTAAGTAATTTGCTTTTTAGGGTAGTAATTTGCTTTTTGGGTCTCCCCTCCATAACAAATGAATGGCATGAATGCATGTGGCATAGCCTTATCTTCTTGTTGGCTCTGAAAAAAAAATCAGCTTGATGCGTCACATGACTTAAAACATTTCACTCTACTGGGGTAAAATTCAAACGATTTTATTTGAAATCATGACATGAGAAGATAAAGGAATGAGAAATCTTTTGAAGCCATTCACATCACTTGTCACAACAAACTATAATTTTTCCAGATGCTGAAAATTGTTATAAGACTTTCAGCGTTTACAAAATAGTAAGGGAAAAAAGGACAAAATCTAGTTCATATTGTAAAAGAATCTAGTTCATGTTGTAAAAGAATCTAGTTCATGTTGTAATAAAATCTAGTTCATGTTGTAATAGAATCTAGTTCATGTAGTAATAGTAAGGGCACATGGAGTTATTGGTATCATCTTAAAATTGATTTATGTGCCTTGCTTTCAATGAAATAGATGTACATCTATCTTAAATTGAACTCCAAATATTTGCGATTGAAGGAAATAGGATTGCCTGGTGTCAGTGGTAAAATTAGCAAGAAAATGGGAGCCAAAGTTTGGTACCCCTAATAGCTAAAGAGTCCTTGAAAACTGAAGAATGACATATTTTGTGCCTTTAATCAATTTTTTCCCGTAAAGTTCAAATGAAAATGTATTTTTATTTGAAGATAAAAGAAGTTGAGCCAAAAATAAAAATTCTATAAAATTTTCCTAACTGGAGGAAAAATGTCTGTTTCTCTGATTTCTGTACTTTGACGAGTGCCTGATTTGACCACACTGTCTCACATATTGTAAAAGAATCAGGTTCATGTTGTAATAGAAGATAGAAGTTAGATCATGTTGTAATTATGTGAGTAATACAAATTAGCTCAAGTTGTAATAGAAGCTAGTTCATGTTATAATAAAAATGAGCTCATACGTTATAATAAAAGCCAGTTCATGTTGTAAAAGAAGTTAGTTCATGTTAAAATAAATGCTAGTTCATGTTACAATGAAAGCTAGTTTGTGTTGTTATGGAAACAAACTCAGGTTGACACACATAAATGGAAGCTGACACAGTTGAATGACATGCCTGAGTCATTCCACAGAAAATTGGAGTGCTCTGTATAAGATTTCAAGGCCTCTGGTTTTCAGAAAGGTCAGAAAGGTTACATAAGATTGTATTGACTATATTAATTATATGAGTCACTAAGTAACTACTCATTAAAAAAAACCACCTACGCCAATTAGGACGGCCAGGTGAGAGACAGTGCTGCCAGATTCGTTGTCTTTGCCTCCAGAACCAATGCTGCTACTGCTGAGTTTTCCCTTCTTTTTCGGCTCATTTTTCTGCCGTGCATTTTTTATAGTCTGGATAGTATTTGGGAACTCTGCCTGCAGTTTGAGCAGTCCTTCCTGTTTCCCCAGAGATAATGTTACATTATTGTACACAGTGTACTGAGACAGATGGAGATATATGAGAGAGAGAGAGAGAGAGAGAGAGAGAGAGAGAGAGAGAGAGAGAGAGAGAGAGAGGGGGGGGGGAAGAAAGAGAAAGTGAAAGTGTGTGTGTCAGTGAGAGAGGGAGTGAGAGTGGGAGAACGAGAGGGAATGAAAAAGGTGGACAGAGAGAGTCAGTGAAAGAAAGAATGACAGAGTTGGAGAGAGAAACAGGGAGAGAGAGAGTCAGTGAAAGAGAGAGAGAGAGAAAGAGAGAGAGAGAGAGAGAGAGAGAGAGAGAGAGAGAGAGAGAGAGAGAGAGAGAGAGAGAGAGAGAGAGAGAGACAGACAGACAGACAGACAGACAGACAGACAGACAGACAGACAGACAGACAGACAGACAGACAGACAGACAGACAGACAGACAGACAGGCAGACAGGGATAAAGATTAATAAAATAATAGAAGAGGCAGATAAGGAGCAAGTCAGAAACATCAGTCAACGTAAAGGAGAAAAAATTGTTAACATTTCTTAGAGACTTATCAATTAAGAAAAAACGATGCGTTTGAACCTGTAAAAAGCTGAATTGCAAAGGATTTTTTTTTACATTTGGCTTTGGGTAGGTTTCAGATTAAAACAGGTGTAAAAGTGGGAAGCATTCAGTGGAATGGGATAGTCAAAGGGTACACACAAAAAACACTTTCTAAGGCCATTTTCACAAACAATAAATCTTGTAAAGACTTGTTATACTATATATAAGTAATAAAAACTTGATATATGGTTGCAAGACAAACAAATAAAATTGCATGACATTTATCCTACCAATAGTCCAAGAGAGGTGATTGGGGTTTACCTTTCCCCCTAATAATCTCAATAGGCAAGTATATGCCCATCTTGTTTCAACCAACAGCCATGCTCACCCTTGAATGCAAAGCAACACAAACCCTCAAGCCTTGTAGCCATAGCCATGCTCACTCTTGTAATCATATCCACACCCATCTTCATTGCCCTGTTCACCATAGCAACCTCACCCTTGTATCCAAGGCAAAGTCTGCTCTTGTACCCTCTTTTTCAAATGTTCTTCTTTTCCACATGTCACTCACTACGGCCTGTGTTTGTGTTATACCATTTTCTATCAAGTCTGAAATAATTTCATAACTAACAGGGCTCATGAAGCCCATGTTGCATAGCTTGCCATTGATCTAATCACAGATAGAGAGGGGTTTGGGTCGCATTAGTCTTGTTATAGTATTCAGCTATAGACAGAAGAAGACAGCAAATTTAACACTCAAACCAGGAAAAAAAGCATTTCTTAAGTGTAACCGTCATATGAAGGATTAACCTTGAGAGGAATTGTAGGTTTAATTCTACACATTGGAAAAGTGG
Source organism: Aplysia californica (assembly GCF_000002075.1). Classification (NCBI taxonomy): domain Eukaryota; kingdom Metazoa; phylum Mollusca; class Gastropoda; order Aplysiida; family Aplysiidae; genus Aplysia; species Aplysia californica. The sequence continues at coordinate 1,335,282 of NW_004797420.1, forward strand.
ATCTAATTTAACACTTTTTCCCAATGGGATGCTGAGAGCGAGTCAGTAACAGAATGAAGCCATTTCTTTCCCCCACAAGACATTGATAGGCAACAGTGTCTCAACAAAAACATTGTAGGAATGATCTCATTTTAAACATGCACACTTGTTAAAGTTATAACTTCCTTTCAGAATGGTTTGTGTGGCCTTTGAGAGTAAAATCAGTTAGTTTACAACAATTGGAGCAACATGGACCTTGCATGAGTGCTGCTTTAAACTAACAACATGATACGAATACCGGTTATGAATGTGCTAGACCTAATGTTTTTAGTTCTGATTTGGATTCCTTGTTTTGAAGAACATTCAATTTTCTCAATCTGCTGAAAATTTCACAATGATAAGGGCATTTTTGTTGAGATACAGGTATGTGATGTAGGCCTACTCCATTTTCTTCCTGTTACGTGGGGAAAATGGTTTTGTGCTCTGCACACTGGGTGGTTTTGAAAGTGTTTATCTAGTTTTTCTTTATTGATAAAGCTGCAAATGCATACTTCCCAATCAGTAGAATGATACAGCATACATGTAACAATCACCCCGGTCTGAAACAGTCAGGTCAAATGAACAGACAGCCAAGAGAAATTTTTTAAAGTAGTGTAAATTTAAGTTGGAAAGAAAGGGAAACATGACTATAAATCAGCATTTTTTAACTTTTACAATCGAGAAAAAAACTTGTCCCTGAACAGATAATAGTTCAAATCAGTACCATACCTGTTTGGTCTTAAAACTGGCAGTGTTTCCCATTTTATATCTATCTTTCCATGCTGAAAATAGACGTTCAGCTTCTTCCACATTAAAGTTCCCTCTCTTCACCTCATCCTGGATCGCAATGAGCTCTGCCTGACCGCGGGATCCCATTGCTCCACCAACAAGCTCTATATCTGAGAAAAGAGAAAAGTCATGAGAGCATGTCAAAAGAACTTCGTTAATTGTTAAGTCTTCACACTTAAATAGGCGGCCTCACTAAGTTTGATTTTTAGAAATTAACTTCATTTTTGGCATCTTAGCAAGTGGAAAATTTAAAGCAGGAAATTTTAACTGACTATCCACATTTCTTAGCAAAGCATCTACTTCAACACATTATCCAAAACTCAAGCACATGTTGTGTACTTTCTTCTTTATTTTCTACATGATATGCTTGATTAAAATAAAACAACATAGACTACCACTTGACTATATATACCAGCATATCGTCGGCCTTGTGATAAAACCAACTAACCCCAGTCGGGTAAATTTTACAGGAGAAGGAATAGACTGTTTTATTTCAAAACAAAGGTATCAAACGATAAATCAATGCTTTAAACACATATAAAAACACTTTACCGAAAAACTATAGACCTTTTTTTCTTAAAAAATCGCTTTTAATGAAACTGCGTGGGATGGACGATTACGTCGCTCAAATTTTTACGGATAAAACCGACCAACCCACAATTTTGTGGGTTGGCCGGTTTTATCAGGAAGCCACTGCTGGCCTTGAGTGCAGCTACGCCGCACTTGCTGGTAACGTATTCGATCTGTTGTTTCAATCGTCATGATCTTTTGTGTTACATGTAACAGGAGGAGGAGGAGAAGGAGGAGGAGGAGAGGGGAAGGAGGGGGAGGAGGGGGAGGAGGAGGAGGAGGAGGAGGAGAAGGAGGAGGAGGAGGAGGAGGAGGAGGAGGAGGAGGAGGAGGAGGAGGAGGAGGAGGAGGAGGAGGAGGAGGGGGAGGAGGAGGAGGAGGAGGGGGAGGAGAGGGGGGAGAGGAGTAGGAGGAAGGGAAGAAGAAAAAGAAAGGGAAGTGGAGGAAGAGGAGAAGGATAAGGAGAAAGAGGAAAAGGAGGAGGAGGAGTAAGAAATAGAAAAAGAAGGAAGAGGAGGAGGACGATTCTATCACTACGACCATACTATCAGCTGCTGTCATTTCAGTGCTATGGGGTCTTTTTGGGCAAAAACAGCGGTCACAAAGTTGAATATTAACTAGAAATAGAAGAAGCAGAACACAGCAATGGGTCTATTAACTACATTTGAAGTAGAAGAACTGGAAGTTTGCAGGTTAAGGGAAAGCAGCTACAACAACAACAACAACAAAAAAGCAACAACAACAACAACAACAACAACAACAACAACAACAGTAGTAGCAGCAGCAGCAGGCCTTTAGAATTTATGACAGTGTCTGACACGGTACTATTGGCACTGGCAGGTCATTCAAAGGCCTGGAAAAAGTAATACTAAAAAAGAAATGAAAGCAGAAAGACACACAAAAGCTCCGCTACCTCAGCAATGGTTTGACAAAACGACAAAAAGTCACCAAGACTCTGCAATATTCGAATTTGACTTGTTCGTTTTCAAAGCTTCTTAATGAGGCAAAGTTTCATAGCAATAGTGGTAGCATTGTGGTACGACAGCCTTCAACTCCTGTAGATGCTTATACTGCCTGGCAGCTATCTTCACTGTATTTGTAGAGAGGTCCAGCAGTAACTGTTGTGCACAGGATGTTCAGCTTTCTTGGTTCTTGCAGCACCTGCCATTCATCATCAAAGTTCAGCTTGTACTAAATTTTAAAGACTGGAGTGTACTTTGATGCCTGCAAGTCAGTGACAGTAAGATCACCTGCTTTACTCCCTGGGCGGATTGTTTTGTACTCGCTGACCTTTGGCAAATCTTTGAGAAAGCTGTGGTCCACGTACATAACTTCATAGGACCTGGGGATTCGTCTGGCTTTGAGCATGATGTTCACATAGTCTACTGAGATGTAATTCAGTTGTGTTTTTTTAGCAATCGCTCAATAGTGCCATAGACTGAATCCACCAACATTTGGGTATGGCCTTTGGTGAGAATTTCTACTCAACTGTGATGTCAAGCTCTTTGGCCAGCGAGGCCATCTCACTCACCAGGGTGGTATTTCTGTTTTGGCAGTTGCACCCATCACTGTAGATGATGAAGTGGTTGAAGTAAGTCGCTTGCGATCTCAGATAGTGAGTCAGACATGATGAAGACTGAGCTCAGACCACCTTCACTTTCATCTCAGACATATCATCTGGCGTCTCTAGTGGCGAGATTGTAAATCGTAAAATTGGGTACAGCCAGTTTGGTTTATAACATTAGGCGGGTGTCTTTAGTGATGGTACCAGGAGGACGCACTGGATCCCCATACAAAGGACACACTCTTTGTTTTCTGGGTTCAGTGCAGCCTCCCTTTCCTTCTCCTTCTCTGCTCGAGATGCAGCTTTAATCATGTTCATATTTCATGAGCTGTGTATTTTGTTTCTGTGAGGTTTCCAGATTCGAAGCTGGTGCAAATGTCGCACAGGTCTCTCTCGGTTGAAAGTAAACCTCAATTGTTTTTCTTGAGCTTTTGGCTGAACATTTGATAGCTCAATGTTTTTTTCTGCCTCTCTTCACATTTCTCCACGTATACTCTATGCACATCTGACGTGCTCTGGATTGTCATCTGGAGGCAGGATTGTCGAAAAATTCCTCCTTATGAAACAACTTGTCATCCTTGGCTCTCTCGTGGTGGGCATGATGTGTTCTTGGGGGACTTTTTTTTTTTTCTTCGGAGAAGACACTTTAAATAAACCAGTGGGTCAGGCCTGTATTGTTCATGAAGATTGTTTTACAAATAGGAATTCTTTAAGCGTTGCCTCTTTTTAAGTGATATTGAAGGGTGTGATTTCTTCTTGGGTTTTCACTTGCTGTGTAAGATCTCTTTTTGTCTATCCTGTTTATCATGGCATATACCTACGCTCTCTTTTCCTTCCAAGAGAGTGATCAGTGAAGTCATTGGATTTTGTATAAACCAGTTTACAACTGAAAAGGACGTTAGGTTCACAGCCTGCTCGCTTTTTGTCTTGACATATTATGTAGAGGCATTCCCAGCTCTTTCAACCTCTTCCTTTTGTTACCCTTCCAATCGTTTTCATCCTGTGTCCTTTTTGCAGAGATCATCGGTGACTGACGTGACATTAACCTAGTCACGTTATTCCATTGCGCTGAGGGTCAGAGGTGACCAAACAAGAGTGGCATCCTCTGATGGAATGTTATAACATTATGTAAATTAAGGTCTGATATAAGGATAGAGCATTATATGACACTGAGAAAATAATCTATACAAAAGACAAACGAAATGAACTATAAAAGAAAGTCGAAAGACATTTTAGAAGATGACTGCAATAAACACTGCAAGTGAAAAAAAGAAGAAGCACTTAAAACAACAATGATCTTTGGGGGCAGGTGGTGAGCTGGACAGGTCCCACATTTGTTTTTTCTGAGTGAGTTAGTAAAGAATTAAATGCTTTTGACTTCGTCCATTCAATTGTGAAGAAAAAAAATGATTAGGAGAAGAGACAGTAGTCCGAATTGGGGAAAATGCCTTCACAATTTGGTGACTTTCCAGTACAAAAATAAGGAAGAACACGTGGACAGAAAAAATAGTGTCATATAAAACAAAATCCAAAAAGATGCTTTTTAAATACTGGCATTGTCAAGAGATAAACAGTTCAGTGGGAACAGTGGGGAATTCTAGTCATTAATAGCATTATCAACAGCATTAAAAATGAAGTAAAAAGAGGAAGCAACCAGGTCTATTTAACTCCCCAATGAAACCAACAAGAAATATACAAATATTCCTTTTAGGAGAGCTCCCACGGTTACGTGAGCGAATTCTTGACTATCAAAGGTCTGAATCTGATGTCAAACAAAGTCCGTAGACGAGTCGAAGCCGACCCTCATTCCCTCCTTCGCAGGTGGGTAGTCGGAATTATCGGGCTAAAATCCGATGGGTGCCGGGTCATATGGTTTTATTTCTAATGTTTTAAAGACATTTTTAGGCAAAATTCAGACCTATCTTTGAGTGAGTATTTGAAATGGACAATTTACTATGGATAGGGCCAATAAAAAGTTTTTTGATATTTTGTGGGTTAGTCGGTTTTATCACAAGGCCGACGATATGACGCATCATATGATTATTATCTTTCATTTCTTAGAGGACACAGATCTTAGTGAGTTTGAGGCCAAAAGTGGTTTTAAAAAATATTTGTGAGCTTTTGAGTAATGATTTCAGATTCCAAGTAGAGTTTTGTAACCATACACCACTCAAATGCCCCCACTGTTTAACATTAAAATGAAAACAACCAAACACTCTTTTTTAAGTCCAGCTACTCTTGGGACAGCAAATGGTGGATTCAGTCAAACAGCAACATACCAGGAGTGACGTAACAGTCTTGAGAATCTGAAACATAATAATAGCAAATCACATTAAGTATAGGAATAAAAACTGTTCAGGAAAATTCTCTTTTATTATATGGAAAACATAAAAATATTAACAAGGGTATCAGTATAACGATCACTTCTTCTTTTTCTCCTTCATCTTTTAATGGACATCCCTGTCTCTAGTGCAAAGACTGCTGGCCCTCCAAGCCCCAATAGATTTTGGGTCTCTCTGCCCATGGTTGAGCCAATATTTCTTTCTAAGCCCCTCGAGCATCGGGAAGGTTTGCAGCAAATGGTTCCCTTTTTGAGCGCCCGTTCTGCACTGACATTGCTCTGAATTTCTGATCTTGAATTTCATGTAGAGGTGGTGTTTCAGTCGGTCTGCTCATGATGATTAAGGAGGTAGTAGGGGTCAGCCTGGTAGTAGTGTTGTTGGTGTTGTTCTTTCCGCTTAGCTTGTAGCCCCCTTTTGAAGATGGTTTTGGCCTCTGAAAGGCTCGTCCTTTTAGCAGGTTGCTCTGATTGAGACCCTTTTTTGCTATAAAATCAGCAATTTCATTCCCAAACAAGTTACACTGAGAATGAGATGGTATCCACTGCAGCACAACTGTGTGTTTTTTGCAAAGGCTTGCAATTTTTATTGTCAGGTCATTTAGCTCCCTGTCTCTGTTTGGTTTTAATGGCATATAGTACGGAAAGAGCGTCTGTGAGGTGGGCCACATTGGGAGAGGAACATATGGGCCAGATTTGACTAGACTGGCTGCAGTTTTCATAATAACTATTTCAGCTTTGTTGTAGTTAGTAGTGCAGAGGACAACTGCAAGGCTTTCTTAAACTTCCTCTCCTGTCGGAGACTGGAAGTATATTACTACCACTTCATTCTGAACTGCATCCTCAGCCGATCCATCTGTGTAGATTCATGTCCATAGATTCATAGGAAAGCACTTGTCAAGGAGTTCGGATGCAAGAGCTCTTCTTTCTAGACAGGTCTGTGAGTCCTTTCTACTCATGCCACAGATGCTGTTTTGTATGTGAAGGGATGTTAAGTTTCCACGGGTCGACACAGAAGTACTCGAGGGGATCTCTTCAGGGATATATTCGTTTATGGGCAGATATCGATGTTATTATAATGATCTAACAAAGAGACTTAACTGAAAAAGAAGAAGTAAGCAGTGGAATAGCAGAGTCTGTTGCTTTGATGCTAGAGGAAACTGAAAAACTGACAGACGAAAAGATAAAAAGATACACTGATTTAATAAACCATCAGACAAGCAAAGAATGGGCAAAGCTCATCTCTAAGTTGTTTTTTTTTCAAGATAGTGATAAAGTTTTTGTTGCAGAAGCCATTAAATCACCAAATATTTTTTTTCTCTCAATAAGAATAATTTTATACATGTGTAGCGTTGTGGTAAAATCAGGCGCTCATCAAAATAATTAAATCAAAGAAATCATCATGTACTTTGGCCTGTCGGACAATTATTATCAATGTTTTATTTCATTTGGGGGGGGGGGGGGGGCGCAATACCTTTTATATCCATCTACAAACACATTTCTACGTGGAATTTACATTAAAACACTGATCAAAGGCATGAAAAATATAAATTTGCAGTTTACAAGGACCCTCAAGCTTTGGTAATCATCAAACTATGGTGGCCATTTTCAAACTAACTTTTCCTGTGACACCAGATGACTTCTATTCAAGATACACATGTTTTTAAAAAATTAACAGTTAGTCTAATGAACAAGCTTCAAGATGATAGCAATACCTCTCTATGCCAAAAAACCGAGGAGTGCCTGATTCCATTGTGTTGCAAAACATATATGAACATTTTTCTAACATACTTTAAATCATGGTAATAACTCATGTCACTATTGAGAAGATGAAAGCCCAAGAGTTTGAGCTTCTTTCTATTCACTTGCATAAGGAAATTCAAAAGGTTTGTAAAAAGTGCTTCATTACTTGATTTCGCATTATCTCATTTTATCTTTTACTAACTCTTCAATGGCAATAACATACATGCCAATATGTCACGGAATATTTCAATGCTACGTATTTTCTCTTTCTTTAGATAATGAATCCTCTATTTTGTTAGTACACACAACTTAGTTAGCAAACTGTAAACATGGCTCAGAAAAAGAGAGATAAACATCATAAAACTGGTAGAAACTAGGCCTACCGTAGGATCTCAGTATCCTGAACTTACTACAAAGATCAAGTTAAAAGAAACCACTGTAAAGCTTATACAGACTTGCATGTGGCTGATTATCTTTTCAAAAACTCATTTATGGTTCACAGTTAGCATGAAATTGAATAATACTTGTTTGGAAAGTTTTGAGTAAAATCAATTTGAACAAACACTTAAATCTTTAACAGAATCTAGACAACTCAATTTAATTATAAAAGACTGCAAGAAGGACTCACCTATTTCCACATAATAGTCTTCATCATGGGTTTCTGCAAAGAAATCAAAGTGGACTATTAAGAACATTTCAGAGAAGTGCCCCACCTCTAGTCTCAAGAGAGTTGAAATCATTATCAGTCATGTTTTGACAGAATCTATTGTTTAGCACAACCAACTTTAACTATTCTCCATACAGCCGCAGGTCTTAGATTTCTTGACAGGGAAAACATCTATAGTTCTTTGTTTTACTTGGTTGAGGGAAAATGTCAAACAAATATCTAACGCAAAATTACCTCTGATACATTACGAGGGGGGTTCAAGAAGTCTTTGGTCTAATTATGATGGAATAAAGATAGAGCTTTGTAACTAGACACACATACGTTCATTTCTCTACATAGTCACCATGCAGAGTAATCCATTTCTGCCTCCTCTCTTTGACCTTCAAAAGTCCTTGAGAAAAAAAAATTACCCAGAATGGGCCCCTAACTAGTCTTCCACAGCTTCAATGGCATCCTCGTAGTCATGGAAATGACACCCTTTCAGTGATTTTTCAAGATTAGGAAACAGAAAAAAGTCTGAAGGGGTTAGGTCTGGTGAACAAGCTGGGTGTGGCAGGATTTCAAAGCCGCACTGTTCTGCTGTCTGGACTGTTTGTTGCGCCCTGTGCGCAGGGGCGTTGTCATGCAGTAGGAGCTAGGACCCCATTACGGAGTTTGTTTTCCAT